>NC_135439.1:7606876-7814376 GCF_051991255.1 Vanacampus margaritifer
TGGTAAATTTTACATTGATGTGCACTAATTTAATTGAAGTAATTACTGTCACTTGTTTAAAGGGGAAGTCAACCCCAATTTATTAATTTTTTGACCATAATATATTCTATACAGCCCCACTAGTCTAACTATGGTATTCTGGTTAATATTGCGTTAGTGCAATATAAATTCAGCAGCAAAATCTAGCCCTTTTTATCAATATCAGATGGCAGCCATTTTGCCACCTGTTGTCGACTGAAAATGGCATTAATGTTGCTCAGGTGTCAGGTAACAACCAATCAGAGCGCAACTTCAGAAAACAGGTGAGCTGTGATTGTTCGTTACCCGAGCAACTGTGATGTCATCTTAAATTGACCGCAAATGGCAAAAATGGCCGCCCCCTGAGATGGTTAAAAACGGCTGGATTTTGCTTCATAACTCATGTTCCACAAATTTAATATTAATCAGATTTTCATGTTTAGACTAGTGAGGTCACATATAACATATTATTGTCAAGAAATGTTTAAGGTTGACTTCCACTTTTATAGTAAAATTTTTTGTTTATATATTTAGAAAAGCTGTACAGTATATAAATCTAATTTATTAGTAGCATATGTCAGTTTTAGTATATGCCGTGGGACACTTAAAAATGGATGGCGAACCACAAATGGCCCACGGGCCATTGTTTGGACACCCCTGGCTACACAATTATGTAGATCTAATACAATTGTCTTTATTTAACAAAATGTAAAAGGAAAAGTGTGTGTAGTTCCTCCATATTTCATACAATAAAATCAGTCTGACTCTTATTACTGTAAATAATGAAAGCTAATTATAGGCTGAATAAAGAAAAAGAGCAAAGAAAAATGACATGTTTTTAAACTATGTATTTCCTGGACTGCAGTACTGCATTACACTTGTCAATCAATGGCTCCTGTTATCTGTAAACAAACCGCTTTGAAAGTTTGAAAGTGCACGACAACACCATGGCAACAAGACCAATGGAAACTTGATTAACATTCACTGTCACGCATGCATATCCCCCCCCCCCCCCCCCTGTCTTCATGGTGGGAAAATATACTCTGAATACAAGACTGTGTTGTCATTTGGGCATTGCCAACTTGTAGTAGCGGCATTCAATGTGCGATTAACTTTTCTAAAATTATAACAACATTTGTTAAAATGTAACACAATATTTTTAAAATCCCCCAAATGGGGACATTCTAAAACACTTAACGGAAAAAAACTCTCAATGTCACTTAATATCTGAAAATCGTCACCAAGATTCAAAATATTGTGATAATATCATGTAATGTAAATCCTGTATCGTGATACTGTTGCGCAACATATTGTGATATCAAATTGTGAGTACCATATCGTGATACTGTCTATCAGAAAAAGATTGCTTTATTATCCATACGGTCTCAAGATCGGTATTGGCAAAATATTGTGATATCATATTGTGAGCACTGTATCACAATACTACCGCTATTGATTTAATATTGTATTGTATCGATACAGCCATACTGTCTGTATTTTTGGTTAAAATAATGACATCATATTCTGACTTCTTGTTTTGTGATACTATTTGATTGGTTGGCAACATATAGTGAATAGTGATGACATCATAATGTTAGTAACTTTGTAACTCCCACCAATCATTTTAATGACTACGGGGATCAAACCAAAAACAATCGTATACAGTAAACTACTGTCTAGCGGCATACGCAAGACAGAAGCGTTCCTGTGTGAGTGACTGTCACGCCTGTCTGTATTTTGCAGACACAAAAGCGGCAACGTGCGGCACCAGTCAGCCGGTTGACGAGAAGACAAAGAAGCTCAGCCCAGGGACAGAAAAATAAATGTTGAAAAAGAAGTCGATGAAAAGAGTGAATTAAAGCGCTCGTGTGTACATCACAAATGCTGCTCCTTCTACTCAGACAGCGCCACACAGTGACAGAAGATTGTGTGTGTGCACACTCACTTTCAAACCACATCAGGGCAAATCTTTAGGGCCTCAGTTACCAGCCACAAAACAACATTCATACACAGCCATACATTTCCAAACAGATCCTTACCTTTTCAATTTTTCCCTTTTTAAATTTTATTGTCGCACTCGGATTTAATCACACACTATATCATATGTGTACGATGGCGTATTAGGTTATATAAATATATAAATATATTTTTCAGGTAAAATTCCGAGAAAAAACTCTCAAATTTGCAAGAAAAAACTTGAATATTTGTGACATTATAAAGTGGAAAATCTGCCAGAAAAAAAACTTCACAAATTTACAATTCGCAGGAGTTGCACTAAAGTGGAGGAACTCACGACGCAAATTAGCCACTTTATAATGACGCAAATATCCAAGTTTTACCTCGGAAATTTGTGAGTTTTTTGTGGCAAATTTGCCACTTTATATTGTCATAAATATTAAATTTTATTCTGGTAAATATGTGAGATTTTTCTAGAAAATTTGCCACTTGATAATGTCACAAATATTCAAGTTTTTCTCATACATTTGTTAGTTTTTCTCTCGCGAATTTACTACTTTATAATGTTACAGATATTAAAGTTTCAC
Organism: Vanacampus margaritifer; assembly: GCF_051991255.1. Taxonomy (NCBI): domain Eukaryota; kingdom Metazoa; phylum Chordata; class Actinopteri; order Syngnathiformes; family Syngnathidae; genus Vanacampus; species Vanacampus margaritifer. The sequence continues at coordinate 7,609,438 of NC_135439.1, forward strand.
CTCGTAAATTTGTGAGTTTTTTGTGGCAAAGTTGCCATTTTAAAAGTTTTTTTCTCAGAAATTTGTACAATTTTTCTTGCCAATTTTCCACTTTATAATGGCACAAGTCTGCAAGTTTATTTCTTGTAAACTTGGGAGGTTTTTCTCGCAAATTTACCACTTTATATTGTCGCAAAAATATTTGAGTTTTTGCTGGTAAATTTGTGACATTTTTCTAGAAAATTTGCCACTTAATAATGTTGCAAATATTCAATTTTTTTCTCATAAATTTGTGTGATTTTTCTTGCACATTTTCCACTTTATAATGTCACATACCTGTGAGTTTATTTCTCATAAATTTGTGAGATTTTCCCCCCCCCGCAAATTTGCCTCTATAATGTCACAAACCTGTGAGTTTATTTCTCGTGAATTTGTGAGACTTTACTTGCAAATTTGCCCCTTTATCTTGTCGGAAATATTCAAGTTTTCCTGGTAAATTTGTGAGATTTTCTCACAAATTTGCCTCTTTACAGTATAATGTTGCAAATATTAAAGTTTTTTTCTTGTAAATTTGTGTGATTTTTCTCACAAATTTTCCACTTTATCTTGTCGCAAATATTTGAATTTTTTCCTGGTAAATTTGTCAGATTTTTCTCGCAAATTTGCCACTTCATCTAGTCGCAAACATTCAAGTTTTTTTCTGGTAAATTTGTGAGATTTTTCTCTGCAATTTGCCACATTACAGTGTCACAAATGTATGTTTTTTTTCTCATAAATGTGTGCTCTTTTTTTCTTAATATTACCCCCTCTCTAAAAAATATATATATATTAATACGTGGCCCTAATACGCCGTCGTATGTGCCATAACAACTGCAATTGTTCCATCGAAGCAATAACACCACATTTGTACCTCATTAAACGAATCATAAAACACAGCAATAGTACAAGTTTCGTTTTAACATTCCTAACTGGCATACACGTCTCAAGTAAAATAAATAAAACTAAGTAAAAGTCTACCCACCTTTTGATGACACCTGATAGATATTTAACTGAGTTTATTTTAATAGATACAGAGGTACTTTTTCCTATTTTTCTCTTAGATGCCACAAGATGGCGCCAAAGCCTTGTCTGAAAAGGAATTGGTCTCAATGAAGTAAGGTGATACATCTCAACTGAAAGATAAAAGCTTTTATGGAAACCCATTTGAGCATTTTTTTCCCGATATTCAACTTAAGGTCCATTTGCTAGCATGTCGTTTGCCTTCATTAGTAAGACAAGTCAGTGAACTAGTAGAACTACTGTTTCTAAAATATTAAAATTGTTTCCACTACGAGTGCCTACTAGTGTGAGTTGAACAGCTTTCCATTCATCCTTTTGAGCATATTTCATGTCATGAGGACATTTTCAAATGGCTGGCATATCCTTGATAGCCATCCCAAGGGTCGTACACGGAGTATGTGGAATTCTAGTGCTTTATTGCGGATATCACAATACTGATTTAATGCTCAAATGCCTTTCTATAAGTTTCATATGTTGGTGAGGAGTTTTGGTTTGTTTAGCATAGTGGAAGTTAGGAAAATCTTCGGCAAATGTGCAGGTACATGCGCACTTCTGATGCACTCGTTTCTAAATGTAAATCATCTGTTAGCAGTTTATTTTTTAGAGTTTGAAATTATATTTCACTTTTTTGGGGATGTAGGCAAAAAAAAAATTGTACTTCACATTTAAGATAGAAGCCAGGCCCACATTTTAAAAATCCATCTTTTACCTTCTTGCATGGTACCAATAGATTTGATTGTGCTTCGTTTTGTATGGCACACACCCATGATGTTCCTTTGTCAAAGCAACCAGAACATTTTAAATTGAAGTTGCATTAATATGGAGATTGTGACAATCCTTCCTTAATGCTTGACATTTACGGTACATCACGGATCAGCTTCAGAATTCCAAAACATATAACTGACAAATTTAGCTCTTTTTCTGCAGTGTATTTATTTATGGATTCTATTGTGTGTGTCTTGTTAAAAAAATGATTCTTAACTCAGTCCATTCGTTCCAAGCTTACTTGAATTGATGAGTTATCAAAATGTGTTTGATACAATAAAATGTTTAAATTGATGATGTGTTATGATTTCTTACAACAAAGAAGAGAAAGTTGAAGTTTTCACAAGCACGCGCCAGTGGCCATGCGGTTCATTGAGGGTGAGACTCCCCTAAAAATAGGCCCCGAGTATTAATAATTCATTGAACTATGAGCCGGAAGCACGAAAAGCATACATTTTTCATAAACATGGTCGCCTACATTGAGGGGCATTGCAGCAACTTCAGTCTAAATGCAGACACTTCCGGGTAACCCTGAAAAGGACGCATCAGTTGATTATCAGTTGAGGCATTTTGCAAAACCACCAGCCACAATATTAGGCACCACTCCACAATATAATTAACTACTGAAGTTGTATTAATAGTCAATAATTACTCGAGTTCTACATGTTTAGTCCATTAACTCTTTGACTGCCAAAAACGTTAAATAACGTTTAGTAAAATCCTATGGAGGAGTGCCAAAGACGTTAAAAGACGTTTTTTTTTTCAAAACAGAGGTGAAACTAACCATTTTCTATTGTTGATTACTGAAAAACGGAAGAAGGTAGAAACAAACTTTTTTTTTCTGATGAAAGATGAGAGTCCAATCTCATTTGGTAGTATGTGTGTTTCCATAGTACAAACACATAATTTTCTGTGGACCTTGAAAGATCAGTCAAAATGCTTAAATCGGCTGGCACCCACGGCATCCCTTTTCTGAAAACGCTTGGCAGTCAAAGAGTTAAGAGGTTGGATGGGGCCAGAACTCCTGGAACATTTTTAAACTATATATATATAAAAAAAGGGGGGATTATTATCGAGAATTACTGTATAATATTTGTATCTTAAATCAAAGTAATAATGGCAACAATAACAAATATTACCAGTAATAGTCTGCTATTACAAATGTCCAGGTCATGTTAATTAAATATTAAATAAGATTAGATAGATAGATAAATAAATAAAAATAAAAAATACATGGAAAAGGGAAATGTCATGAACCAAATCCTGTGTCAGAGCATTGAATAAAATATAATAGTAACAATAATAATAAGGTTAAACTTAAAGAAAAGAAGAGAAAAGAATAAAAGCATCGCATTGCTACTTTAATAATAATAATAATAATAATAACGTGGGGAAAAAACACTTGCAACAAGCTGTTTGGTAAATTAATTTAATAAGATGGTCTAGTTACAGCACAACATGGCCAGCATGTTACACAATTGCACAATTAAATTATGTTCTTAAAAATGAGACGGTATAACAGCATTGTGGTTTTGCTACAAACAGTGACGTTCAGCTCAACAGATAGCGTAAAAAAAGAACAAGAAATAAAAATAAAAGGAGGAGAAAAAAAAGGAGGCAAGTCTATTGTTTTGTGTGTTTGGTGGCATCCTGCTGGGATTTGTGCGACTGCTCCTCTGGTGATCCTCTCTGCTCTTTTGTCACGTTGGCTTCTGAGAATCCTGCAGAGTTATAAACACACACACACACATACACACATTGGAAACATTTGCTAGTGAGCACTCATCCCAATAATCAGGCCTAATGAGGAAAAATAACTACCAACACATTATGAGCATCAAGCTTTTGCTTAATTTGCTCGCAAGAGCAAAAAAAAAAAAAAGAAGCTCAAATTAGACCCAATTATCGTTGTGTGTATAGCGCGCTACCCGGTAGATGTTGAGTGGCGGTGAAATCATTACCATTGGGTCCCCCGTCTTTCCACTTGAGCTTGTTGTCGTCGGTGTGACGCGTCCACGTTGAACGGAAGCTCACCAGCTCAGCCGTGATGTGAGCCAGGCTCCACTGTAGTCCTCTGGAGCTCTCCTTCCACACGTTGCTAATATGCCAACAACAAGACATGGCACAAAGACAACACAGCAGGCGGTCACCAGGCAACCGGGAGAAAATCCAGTCCATTGAGTCCGAGTGTGACTTAGGTGCTAAGTGACACGCTAGGCGGCTGATAATTCTTTAAGTGCTGGATAATTGTTGAGGTTCTGTGTCATTTTACACAACAAAACTTTCTATAATTGAAATTTAAAAAATATTATATTAGAATATTAACTCTTTCACTGCCACTGACGTTTAAAGACGTCAAGTAAAAACCTACGGCGGGCTGCCAATGACGTCATCCAATTTTTTATTTTTTTGATACGGGTGGGGGGAAGCCTTCCGCATCTGTGGTGAAAGTTTCAATTAGGTCTGTTGTGGCTAAGGACTATTTTTGGCCCCTAGAGGGCAGCGATGACTGTCTTTTGACAAGATCGGGTGGGCGTCAGTAGAGGCGGAGCTAGAGCGTCGAGCAGGAGATCAGAATGGAAAACAAAGGAAAAATGGCGACCGGTTGCGAGGAGCTCACGCCCGAGCCGTTTTTTTCAAAGACCAAAAGCATCGACCAACGCTAAAAGAGCACATTGATGACGACGATGATCATCATCGATGATGATGATGGTGAATCCGAGCTTGACGGCGAAATTGGAACCGCTGACGCGGCGGCTATGACGGCGTCATAACGCGCAGCACAACCGAGCACGCACAGGCGGACGTTCGATCGGACGACGGAGAGTGCCCCGAGTCCAATGCATATTCATCGGAGGAGTGTGTACAGTCTGCTACTTGCTATTTATTCCCCGGAAAAAAAGGACGTCAAGAAAGTGTAACGTTTACGGACAAAGTGAAAGTAAACTGTTGTGCGAGTCCAGCGGCGTCTCCTTGCACGCAGGAGAGCGTTATAAAAAGAAAAACTGTATTTGAAACATCCACATAATTGTAAGTAGTACCACAGTTGCACACATTTGTAAATAGTTTGCGAAATTGTTTTGTCAAATTGTTACACTGTTGAATGGAAATAAACGTATTTTGCAATCTAAAAACACTTTTTCATTGTTGGTGAAAGCGTTTTACAGAAGTAAAGCACTATTTAGGTGTTTGTGGCATCATTCATGGACAAAAAGAAGTGTACAATTCACTAGAGTGCATGAAATAACATCGTTTCACAAAAAGCTCTTTTTCTCCGTTTTTTGTTTCAAAACAGAGAATTTCGGTGAAAGTAACCATTTTCTATTGTTGATTACTGAAGAACGGAATAAGGTAGAAACAAGATGAGAGTCCAATCTTTCATTTGGTAGTATGTGTGTTTCCATAGTCCAAACACAACATTTTCTGTGGACCTTGAAAGATCAGTCAAAATGCTTAAATCGGCTGGCACTGGCGACAACCCGTTTCTGAAAACGTCTGGCAGTGAAAGAGTTAAATATTATTTATAAAAAAAATAAATAATAATATTAAAAAAGAACGAAACAGGGCCTCTGAAGTCACACAAAACGTTTAACAACGTAGAACCAATCGAAGGATGACTTCCACGTTTTGGCTTTTTCTTCGGCTTGTTTTTGGTGACACTTTTTTCAGAAGGACTGACCTTCATGGAGAATGGTAACAGAAGAAGAAGAATGTTTATAAGAAGGTACGCCGTCTCCTAATATTTATGTCCATATCGTGTGCATTGTATGTTGTATTTTATTATACATTTGTATATTTATTGTGTTGGGATGTTTTCTACTTTTTATTTGGTTACCTTTTTACCCACAAAGAATTCTGAATGGTTAAATACATTTATATATCAGGGTACCATATTATATGTTTTTTTTGTTTTTATGTGCTAATATCAACCGTATTTTAACTTTTTACCCTAGTATGTTCACCCCACCCCAATGCCCCCCTCCTCCATTATACTCGATACTTGTTATTAAAAAAAATATCACAGTGCTGCTTCGCTTGTACCATTTCAAATGGTTTTAAAATTGCTGCAGTTTGACACCGATACGATATGAATTGGATTCATTATACAGTGGAGAGAGAGAGAGAGAGCGAGAGAGAGAGAAAGAAAGAGAGAAAGAGAGAGAGAGACAGACAGAGAGAGATAGAGAGAGAGAGAGGGAGTGAGAGAGACAGTGAAAGAGAGAGCAAGAGAGAGACAGACAGAAAAAGAGAGTGAGAGAGAGAGAGAGAGAGAGAGAAAGAGAGTAAGAGACAGTAGAGAGAGAGTGAGAGACAGACAGACAGAGAGAGAGGGACAGTGAAAGAGAGGGACAGAGAGCAAGAGAGAGAGAGAGAGAGAGAGAGAGAGAGAGAGAGAGAGAGAGAGAGAGAGAGAGAATGTAATTCCATTCTCGACCACTAGATGATAGCACACTTTTTTGCATGACATGATGTAAATTTGAAAGAAGAAGAATGAAAACAGGAAGTATTTCAGCTCAGCCTAGTTTTTGCTGAAGACTCTTGAATGAGAAGTCCTCTTTAAACCTGCTTTGTACGCATACAGAAAGCGACGACTGTAGGTTCACTTGATATCTTTGGGCATGATTATTGATGTATATTGTGAGATGATAAGTTGTTTTTTTAACTCTAAAATATTCCATTATCCATTGTTCGTGCTCTTACTCAATATATTACGTGTTTAAATGTGTTTGTAAGACCCGTATATTTATCTTGTGTTACATGACTTGGAAATCCTGGCCAATGTTGTACCTGTGTCTGTTACAGGGGTCTGGTGGACCCGGGTTCTCCTCCACCAGAGGAACCACTATCTTCTCCGCCATGTCCGTCAGCAGGGAGAACGTTGGGTACACGATGAAGTCGATAAAACCTTGCGGGAAAGAAACAAAACCTTATGTGCCATCTTATCCAGGTGATATAAAAAGTATTGTGCTTTTTGTGTGTACGTTTGTTGGACATACCAATCTGGGACTCGGCCACCAGGGTGCTTTTTCGATCACACAGCGGCGAGAAGGGCAGACCGAGCTCCGCCTCTCTATCACCCTCCCCATGGTAGAAAGAGACAACCAGCAGATATCTTAAAAGGCATCCCACTCCAAGCCTCAAAATAACTATGCCAAGCTTGTGCGATACATCTAAAGTGCTTTTTCTTCTTTCTCCTTTTTCCACAGTAGAAAAAACACTGAAAAGGCTTTTCTAGTATACTTCCGGAAGAGAAACAGCGAGGCGGCCCAAAACGCCTCCTCTTTTCTATTTTGGAAAAAAGAAACTAGCAGCACAAAAGCGGCCAATGACAGGAACAGACTCATGATGGAAGACACAGTTGGTAATACTGATGACTTTATGTGAATGGCACTTGAGAGTCATAGTGTGCTGGGTTACACAGATATATCAAAAAAATAATTTCTAGGACAAATCTTACAAGATTAAAAGTCATAATGTTAGGAGAAAATGAGTGTATTCATGCAAGAATAGTTTTCAAGAAGAAACGTGATGCTACTAGTATAAAAAAGGGGAAGTCAACCCCCCAAATTCTTGACAATAATATGTTATATGTGACCACACTAGTCTAAACATGAAATTCAGATTTTATTACATTTGTGGAATATGAGTTAAATTAAGCAGCAAAATCCAAGGGGCGGCCATTTTGCCACTTGCTGTCGACTGAAGATGATGTTACAATGTTACTCAGGGCTCAGGCAATGACCAATCACAGCGCACCTGTTTTCTGAAGCTGAGCTGTGATTGGTTGACAAAATGGCCGCCCCCCACTGAGATGGACAAAAACGGCTGGATTTTGCATCATAACTCATACTCCACAAGTGTAATATTAATCAGAATGTCATCTTTAGACTAGTAAGGTCACATATGACATATTATTGTCAACACATTTTTAAGTTTATCTTCCTTTTTAAATACGATTTTGAATCATATACAATTGAATTATTCAACAAAAGCTGAGCATTAATAACCTTAAATTTTATGGCAGTGATGTCATTCCATTGGGTTGTCAGACATGTTCATGTGTGACTAAAAACATACATGGTCACCTGTTTGGCCCATGACATATTAGCCCCGCCTCCTGCTCAATGTCAACAGTGATTGGCTCTTAGTCCCTCACCCTCCCAGGAGACCTTGCACAGAATCCGTAGTGTAGATAGATGACGGATGGAATGACTGCCTTCGGAATAAGTCCTTCACAAACTACTTTTATTATTTTTTTGCCATGTTCCTACCTGCCTGAAGAATTCCTCCATCAGGGCTTTGGTCCATGTGGAGTGCAAAGACCAAGGTTTAGACGGATGGCTGATGTCGGCCGTGTGGAGCAGTAGTGATAAAGCTTTGGATTTCTCGATCCTGAGACCAAAAAATAATGTTGGTTTTGTACATACAAAAGAGTTCTTGAAGTTGGGTGGTGTTACCGTTCTTGTTGCTGAAGACAGGATTTCATGGCTTTTACTTGGAGGAGATGAGAGGACATGTCTGTGGATAGCACCATCTCGATGACAAGGGAACGTAACTCCCTGTGGGCACATATAATGATTACTAGATATAGTTGTGTGTTTCCTATTTAAATGCTTGGGAAGTGCGGCAGAAACTAGCCAGCCTCACAGAAAGCAACATTACCATCTACTGGTAACATTAAAGTACTAAATCAAATTAGGCTCGTGAGATGTCCATGTCCTTTTCTCTTCACGTCTCAAAATATAAGTCAGGCTGATGTATTTCATATTTGTGTCACATTTTTACTTTTGCTGATCACATAAAACCACAAATAAAGATAAAGCACAACATTACAGATATAATTTTGCCTCCAGACTGTGGCATGCAGCGTTTTGATTGGCTGGGCTGCGACATCCACACTGAAGGTGGCGTGCGAGAGCACACTGGTTCATGTTGATGCAGTTTCTCTTCTTCTACGCAGGCGCCTTGCTCAAGCTAGGTGCTAATGACTTTAATTTCGATGGGGACACATTTAATTCATTACAGCCTGTCTCTGGCACAGGCTAGCACCGCAAACAGTGTCTAGGGTAAGATAATTGTCTCTTTAAAAAGACTCCAAACATTCATTTCGAAATCAGAATAAGACTGAGGAAGAAAGATTTTCTTTACTTGCAATAATCTCTATTTAGATGGGGAGACTTGAAGTTCAAAGAAGAAAATGAGAGCTTAATAACATACTTCATCTACAAGTAAAGGTAAGGCAATGAAACGTTTTAAAATCTACCTAAATTGAGATTAGACTATGATACAAGTAATTCAAAAATCCAATTAACTACAATTTAAACTTTTTAAACTTTTTTTAAAACAGTTTTTTTGTTTGAAACATTTGTGCATGATAGTAAAATAGTTTCAAATATGAGTGTAATATTTTGGTGTATGACTAAATTGAAAATCAACCAATGTAATGCAGTGACTCTTTCACATCCATCCACATGCTGTTGAATGTGCAGTAAAAAAAAAACATTTGAAAGTAGGGAATGTCTTACATCCACTCTTCTCGAGTCAAATGAATGAAGATGTTCATTTGGTCGTCTTGCAGGAGGCGGAACGCTGCGCTTAGGTGATGACTTTCCTGCACCGACCGGTCATTGTAGATCAGTGCAAACTCAGACCTGATGAAACGAAAATAAAGAAAAACTACATAAATAAAAGGTAGGTGCACTCATCCACGCTGTTTGAAAGGTTTGGCCATTTTCCCAATAGGAAATATAATGCTAGCTCAATATAGGAGTGACCCAAGTTTTTTGAGATATGAGTCATCTTTTGGCTGACTATTTTGTCAGCAAATATTTGAGATATAAGTTCTGTATGGTGGCAGTGAATGCTATTCAACTCATTTGACAACAAACAATAGTTTGGTAAATATTGAGCAATTTAAAATAAAATAAAAAATAAGCTTCAATATTTAATGTTTAAAAAAATAGCTATTTTTGTACTGAGAAACCAGAACCCCTCTTCATTGTTGTGTTTCATTTCCTGTACTATAGTAAATCAGTATCACAATTATTTTGGAATCTTTGCTTTGTTTTGAGCTTTTGAAGCATAATTTTGCTGGTCATTTTGGTTGGACGTCAGATTGTAGCAATTTTGTAGGTACTCCGATTGGTTGATTCAACTGTATTTCGTTGGACATATAAACAGTGAGCCACAAATAATCCAAGAATCTTTTCTGCGAAGATGGATATATAGCATCTAAAAATACTGATCTCCCGCTATAAAGATGTGTTTTGATTGCAGTTTAGCCCTTTATAAATCATTTTTCATATTCCTTGACAGCTTAAAATCGTAACCGGATGCTACGCAAATAGCCACTTTTGTTTGAATTTGGCCGAGGGAGGAGTAAATGTTCCAAGAAAAAGAGTTTACTTTGTGTGGATGTGAAAGTTGTTGGTGGTCCCCGTATGCTCGTAGTCATGAATGGCTGCGGCGAACAATGACGCCATCACCTCCAGCTCGCTTAGCCAATGCTGATTGATGCATGCAAGAAACACAACAATCTATCAATCATTTTACCATCTTTTGTGGTCATAGTCTTAAATTTTCAAATTCATAGTTTTCGCTTGCTCTAATCTTAAAAGTCTTGGTCTTGACTTGATCTTAACTTGTTGAAGTCTTAACTCTTGACACATTTCTTATCTCATCAAAGTCTAAAGTCTTGACTGGGTCTTGATTCCTCAAAGTCTCGGTCTTGACGTGGTTGCAAGTCATTGAAGTCATAGTCTTGGGTCTTTTCTTCTCAGTCTTGCTCTTCAGTCCTCACAGTCTTGGTCTAAAATTGGTCACAGCTAATCAAAGTTTTAGTCTCAGCTCCTTAAAGTCTTTATCTTGAATAAGTCCTAACTTCTCCAATTTTTTTTATAATTTTTATTGTTAATTAAGTCCTCCAAACTCCTCTGTCTCAACTCTTCAGACTCTTAGTCTGACGTAAGTCCTCAACATTTTAATCCTTGACGTGGTCTTGATTTGTTGATGTTTTACGTCTTGACATGGTCTTAACTGTTGTGTAGTCATAAGTCTTAATCTTGACTCTGTTTTAACTCATCAACATTTGAATTGTACCACTAGACCGGATCTCAGCAGCAGGCAGTGCATGGTCTGGGTGACATCTGCGGCGTGCACATGGCTGTGGTATGGGTTGTTGTGTTTACAGTATCCTCTCTCCACGGCAGACAGGAACAGCGTCAGGCTCGAGATGGGAATCTAGAACAAATCAATCAATTGCATGACCCTCTTTTCAACCCCTTACAAATGGCTTCTGTTGTAATGAATTTAAGCCTGGTGATGCGCAATGTGGATGCTTCAATAAGCATCCCATAGAAATCCAATACAATCAGTCTGATACTGTAAATAACTATCAAACCCCACAGAAAAACACGGACTTGAATTATTGATCTGTAGGCTAAACTATTTCCAAGGGATAGCTTTTTTAATCCTCAAAGTCCTCAAAGTATTGACTGAGTCATGACTTGTTGCCAATTCACGCTGACTGCAGAACGGACGCGGTGCGCTTTCCGTACGGCCGCCGCACGGACTGCAATTCACACCGCTGGAGAGTTGAGGTCACGCGATAACAACCGCGTATATAAAGTCCTATTGGTAAACACAAGCCACACTTGCCTGTTGTCACATGATCAATATGCTTTTGGACATCATTCTGGGACTTCTACCATAGCTCTTCTACCATGGGTAAGTACGTTTTGTGTTTAAATAGTGTTATTTTGTCATGTTTAATTTATTCTGAGCTCGTTTTTTTCTCTTAAATGTCACTCATGTCATGCTATGTAGTTAGCTAGATTTTCGCAAACGGTTTTCGTGTGAAATATACCAGATCTACCTTGATGCCGACGCTCGACTTCCTGTCCGGCTCGTGTAATTTCTTCAGCTTCATGAAAATCCGCATGCGGCGTCCGGGAAATATAGAACGCTTGCGGAAACCTTCCGCATCCGTTCCGCACCGCATACGCAACGCACTGCAACTGGTGTGAATTGACACGCAGACACGAATGCTTTCTATTCCTTGCGGCGGCCGTACGGAAAACGGTCCGTTCCGCAGTCGGTGTGAATTTAATCTTCAATGCACCTTGCAACACATTGACAAGTAGCATGTTTACATTTACAGGTGTAGGTAGCTAATTCAGCTAACGCCATCCTGCCTATACATGCAAACCAAATCCGGGTTTACTTTCCCTTACTTAACTGTACTGCTTGGTGGAAAAGTGGCTTCATATGTTGTGTAAGATGAAAAAGACTGCAAAAAGGACCTTGAAGCGGCTGTTGAGTTCATATCTGGTGACAAGCTCCAAAAAGAGAGTTTGCAGTGCGTGATCAGAGCTGGCTGCGTTCAAGGCAAACACGTCAAAACTCCAGCGGTCGACGTCCTTCGGAGAGAGATTAAGACAGGGTGGTTAGCATGACAGAATTATTGACGCACTTGGACAAGCCGCACAAACACACGACACGCAGCGAGATGCTTCGGGGGGCTCACCCTCAGACATTTAACGACGGCAGCAGGTTGGTCTGGCATGGCGGCCGTGTAGGCCCTCTTGAACATCCTGGAATAATGCAATGTTTATGTTGAGTTCACTTGAAGTTCACATGCTGAGACTGTGCAGCAAACTCGTCTCAGGAGGTGTTTATATAAATCCTCCGAGTCCCCATACACTTTGGTGAGGATGTTTTCAAAGAGAAAAGGGGGGCAATGTTTCACTGTCCTGCGTGGCTGACTGTGTGTAGTGGGCTTGTTGAGGTTGTGGTCAAGTAAAAACACTATCATAGTAAATTCACAAGCGTTTTGTAATTGACTGGTGATCTATCCGATATGTAATTCCCCTAAGTCAACTGGGGTGACCTACACTTCCTGCGACCAATCCTTAGCGTATTTGTTCATATAGCTGACTTTTATGCATGAGGTGCTGCAAGTGTAGGTTTGATTCCTTCTCAGACTGTCAATGTGAATACGAATGCTTATTAGTGTGTGCCCTGTGATTGACTGGACAAAATGATATTAGAATTGAATATGATACAGAAGTGTAAACAATACATTAAGTCCTACCGCTCCACAAATATCCCAGCCTGTACCGCGTGTACGATGCTACGAAACTTGGGCTTCTCGTCTGACCGTCGCACCGACGGTCGGACTCTCTGAGTGAACGTTGATGCCAGCCAATCAGTAACCTCCGCGGGAACTCCCTCAGACTGAAGCTGCTGGAGGTCGTCCTCAGATTCCAAGCATTGCCTGACACATATACAGACACACACACTGAATGGAAAGTTGATTTCATGTCTTTTTACCCCTGTGCGACAATGCCAAACAAACTTTAATAACCTCACAATGCCACTGTTATTAGACTTTCTCTACCTGCTTCCATCCAGATAGACAGCCTCCAAAAGCGATGCTGTCAAATCTAGATTCTTTTTGATGTCTTCAAAGTCAACATCTTTGTCTTCCAGCTGCTTCAAGATGCTCCGCAGCCTGAAAGCAGTCAAAATGAGTTCATATTTGTAACCAAAAAACATACACTGTTGATTAGAGCTGGTTCTAGAACGTTCTCTGTTTGGACTCCGGTACTTTGGAATGATCTACCCACAGAAATTAGAGCAGCTATCTCGGGCAATTGGTCTCTTGTCATACTCACTGACATCTGGATTTTGGCCTGTATCACTGCTGCCCCCATTTTTTTGTTTTTGTAATAGCTTCTCAAGGTTTTTTCCTTTCTTCCCCCTGAACGGGGTTTTCTCTGAGTTTTTCTGGTGCTTAGAGCGCAGGGTATGTTGTTGATTTTTGTGAACTGTGAGCCGGTTGAAGCCCCTTCAGACTTTTTTTTTTTTGGACTAAGGGTTATATAAATAAACTTGACTTGAATTGACCCGAGTTAGGTGTTATTGTTTGGTTGAATAGCTTTAGTGATTTACACCGCTTGGAGGGCCTTCATGGTCCAGTTTTTGAGACTCGCTGTCTAATGCCTTTGCTCTAGCTTGTGTGTTTTTCAGAATTGGGTTTGAATGTGAGCTGCAGCCTTCCTGTGCTTGTGTATGTTTTCTTTGTGCGTACAGGAGTCTTCATACCACCTCAAAAGAGGAATTTTTTCCTGGATGGCGATTTGGATAACAAGGTCAAATACATGTCGGAGTGTTACCTCACATCGGTCAGATGTTAAATGTCACAATGCATCCCCTCGCGCAAAATGAGGCCCCTCACGGGAGATGGGGCCCTACACACAGTGCGTGAGCTGCGGGTAGCGAGCACTTGCTCTGATGCATCTTATAAAATATTTTTAGCCTTTTCAGTTTTTTTTTTAATTAGACCAAATGGGAGCAAAGCAATTAGAATTGTGTGACTTGAACCACTAAATGTAAATCCAATACAAACTGAAAGGCATGTGTTGAAGTCTTGAGTGAGTGAGTTGATGTTCGCAGTGAGAAATGAAGTCTTCTCCAGAGTTCATTTGGAATCCGTTTCATGCCAAATTGTCCCAAGGAGGGGGAAAAAAATGCCTGTGATGAAAAGGGCATCGTGACCGCCAATCTTTCCATGAGAGTAAAACTTCCCAAGCTTTGGGCCTTACGTAAGGCACACTTTGAGAAAGTGATGTTTTAAGAATTGTGCCTCTTAGAGTGAATATTGTCACTCTTGTGTTTAGGACATAAATGAGGATGTAATTCAAAGCCTTAAGAGATTTTGTGCCATTCAGTTACAAGCCATTTTCGGTTGTATTGATAATATGTGTGTAATATTAGAATTATCACACCTGTTACTTGAATTAACCAAAAACGGCAGACCCCCAAATTTTTTTAATGAGTTTTTAGTGACAAAAACTGTGCTCATTAAAATCCTAAAATAATTCTTTTTTTTCTTTTTCTTTTTACTGTGTGGGGAAAATGATGCATGTAAAGACTTGAGGCAGAGATTTACTGACTTTTTTTTATTTTAATTATTGAGTTATTCAATGAGTTGTTTCAAGCCCTAATTGCAACTACTTTATTGTTAAAAATTTATTATCACAACCTTTCTCGTTGGTAGGCAACTTTTTCACTCCTTTGGCATTTAGGTGTGCAGCACATGCATACATTTATTTCCAATTGCTGTTAGGAATCGTGACCCCAAAAGTTGGGGAAAAAATTGATTTAAAGGACTTTGAAGGGTTAATAAATTGCGGCATGTAGCTTGCATTTGTGCAGTTAATAAATCCCCGAAGCTTCAACAGGTTTGCTCGGGTCTCCATGAGAAATCTCATCCTCTGTTTACAGAAGCGGATTTATTCTCTCATGCAGATTTATTGGACGTGAGTCACGTGACGTGAGTTTTTTTTTCAAAATAACGGATGACCCAACCCCCCCCCCCCTCCCCTCCCCGTCCCCTTCATGACCGTTGTTGAAGCACTACCAGATGACGGCCATGCGGCCTGCTAACAGGCGGGGGATGCTGCCGTTGGCACTCGTAGCTTTTTAAGTGTTTATCACACTGGCACCATCTTCAGAAAGCTGTTGAGCCATAAAAATAGCAAGCGCCCGAAAGTCAGCACTCATAATCTTTCCAGATAACTCCTTTTTGGTGTTAGCGGCAGGGGAGACATTTGACAGTGCTTTTTCCCCGGAAATGACTTGTCAAGGGCACTTTTGTTTATGGAGATGAATGACAAATCTTTTTTTGGTCCTGTACACAGTGGAGCGTCACTGATACTACTTGACTACAAGTGAACATTGCAAAAGTAGTGCACATTTCCTTAAACTAACATGCTTTAGTTCTTCTGCAGGTTTCATTTAAGAAATGAGGAACCATATTTGGTCACGTATACAGTTGTACTACTTGAGGTCTGTTGTTTTTCCCTAGTGATGAAAACTAATTTCAAAATATTTCAATAAGTTTTCCTTTATTTCTCTCAAGCTGCTGTGCCTGTTTTGAAGTCTTTTATACCAAGAGGCATATCGTCGGCATAAAAAAAAAAAAAAAATCATGTTAAGTTACTTTAACTCTAAATTGTGCCAAGTTATGAATTGTTTTGGGTTTTGGTTTAGCACATCTAAAACATACTTATTTTCTTAAAATTTCTCAAGCTACTGAGCCAAAACTGCTGATCTACTTTTACATTTTGGAATATAATTTTTTGGTGTGGAAATTGTTACAATGTTTTCTGTGTGTCTTAGACAATTTCAAAGTCCTGAAATAGCCTAACGTGCATGTTTTTAGAATGTGTGAAGAAGTTTAGTAGGTAGGAGTTTGTTCTCTATTTTTCTTGAGGTGCTGTGCCTCCCAAGTTCTTTGGCCCCCATCGGAGATCTGGCTCACACATAAGCCACATGCGTGTACTGACAAAGTTACAAATAATTTGGGTTGTGGAGCATTTGGTCAAAATAAAACAAAAAAAAACAACAGATAATCGAGGTTCGTATAATATTTATTTTCAGTGCGTTTTTTGACATTTTACCATTTTGAACAAAAATGAGGCCTTAATTGGTCCAGTAATGATGACTGCAAAGCAGGGATGTGATTTTTCCGCTAATTCGCGGGATTCCGTTTTTTTTTTTTTTAGTAGTTCATTGTGTATGCACATGACTCCGACAGATAACATCTTCTGCTATAACAGACATTTGTGGTATGCTCTAATATGAGTTACTTTTCATTTGGTCATGATACAATTATTTGTTCATGAAATTTGAACTCTTCAACATTATTTATGTGTTAATTTAGTAATCACATTAGTTAGATATGATGATATTCTCAGTGATAGTTTTTAAAAGCAAAGGCAGTCCAATGTTTTTGAATGTGACTGATTTTGAGTTGACTAAAACTGCCATTTTATATGGGATAGTTCAATATACATTGAAAATTTATGCTGTTGTTTTGTCTATTTCTTTGTCATGTGAGTGCATTGAAAGTACTTAAAAACACAGAAAACCCATGACCTAGCTGGGTGCCAGCGGCCCCCAGACCCCCGGCTAAATTTTCAGATAATTTCACTTTGCTCAAATCACATCCCTGTGCAAAGGCAAAAGTAACAGTTGTGTCACCTACAAGACACTAAGACGTCAAAGCCCTAACCAAAACAAAAGCCACATGACCCATTAACCGTGCAGCTCATTTCCCCTCCCACAAAGCCACGGTGAGAGGAAGTCAAGTGTTCCTGTAACAACTGACAAGTGTTGTGGTTGCTAAGTATAGTCAGGCTGGTGAATACAAACCATGCGATCGGTTGTTTAGCGCAAGTGATCAGGTTTTGGTCTACTCACTAGATTAGAAATGTACAAGATGTGTGCTTGGGTTACATGCAGAACAAAACAACAATTTAAACAACATAAACAACAATCAATAATGTCTTGTCCGTCAAAGAAACAGACTTTTAGTGGCAGTTTTCATTATAAGACACCCCAAACAAGTGGGAGAGTCCCCTCAATCAGTTAAGGTGGCGTTAAAAGCTTTCATTCAAATGACTCAACATGTGCTCTGATCCTACCTTGAGATGGGCATCTGTAGATGTTTCCTACGGATTCTCACCAGTTCAGCCATTCTGCGCTCAAGCTGTAACCTGACGGACCCCAGAGTTTCACCCCGAAATCAAAACAAAAGTGCAGGAAAAACAAGGATTATTCTAGAGCACCCCCCCCCAAAAAAGTTCTCCAAAGCACTAACGTAAAAACTTGTGTGTCCTGAGACAGACTTGTTTCAACAACTCTCCCACCCACTTCTGGGGGGACCTACTCACTCACTCTGATTGGTTGAATGAGCCTAGACTGTGTCAGTGTGTGTGTGTGTGTGTCTGTGTGTGTGTGTGTGTGTGAGTGAGTGTGGTATAAGCATCTTTGTCAGTTTATGTGTGCGCGCGTGTGAGTGCGCTGACCTCACTGATGAGGTGTTGACTGCGAGCCTTTCAAGCCGTGTGTACTTAAATCCCAAATGAGAAATTTTCCAACGCTGCCACAAATCAGGGAGCCACAGAGACACTCTTTCACCAGAGTCGCCCCAACTCAGGCTCATAAAACAAAGCTTGTCCTCCAAAAACAGCCACAACAGAGCAGCCATTTTGGGGAATCACATTTTGAATCTCGCCAGTCAATAGCTTTTCAATACGACACCACTGTTGAACCATCAGTTTAACCATCTGTTCTCAGAACAGTGCCATAGGGGTCAGTGGGTCAAATAATGGTACACATTTCGTACTGATTAAATCATAAGATTTTAAATAATCATATCTAAAGATAGAACAGAAACTTAAGATCAGGGATTCGGAAATTGCTAAACTGTCTAATATTCTGGAACACCCAACTCATGAAGCGCATCCAATCCCCCAAAACACCCCCCACAAGGTGCAATTCAGCCCCCATGAAGCGCACCCTAGCCTCCTAAAATTTCAGAAAAAGCTCACTTGAGCACCAAAAAGAGCCTCCATGCACAGCACCTGCGTCAACCACAAAATGCCAGCACAGTCCTAAGAAGTCCTCGCGATGCATAGTTGACCAGCCGAGTCCCCACAAAGTACAAGCTTGCCTCTAAGAAGCCTTCACGAAACAGAACTTCGAACAAAATCAGTCCCCGTGAGGTGCACTGAAAATCCTCTATGAACCTCAGCCCCCACAAAGGGCACCTGAGTCCCAAAAACCCTCCGCGATGCCCCCCCCTGATTTCCCACAAACCACATTTTAGCCCCCATGAAGTACAACTGAGCCCCTAAAAACCATGAGTAGCACAGCGACACCCCTACAAAGCACAGCCAAGCCCCTAAAAAGCCTCAGTAAGTGCATCCAGGTCATGATCACTGTTTGAATGTTTGGGAGCATGATGAAGCAAAACTGGTTTTATTGCAAAAATGTTGTAGAAGATTCGGGTCATAGGCCAAAACCATTAAAATGTAGTGAAATTATGGATAAAGTTGAAGATCCAGTCGTTTGCCAGATGGACATTTTAAGAGGAAAATTTTAATGAGCGAAAGCTTAAAAAGGGCAATTCCACAAATCAGTAAGATCAGTAAAGGTTGTTAAACACATCCTTAACTTTTTCCCTCGATGTTTTGATACCCATGTGTAATCTTTTTATGGAGCTAGAGCAGCACTGCGCAGCAATGTGACTGGGGAAAGCCCCCCGCTTCAGTCTAAACCCCTTACCCCCATTCCTCCCTCATTGCTGGTTTGGCTGCTGGATCAGACTCACTCTCATGCTCCCATGCTCTTTGACATGGCACAACATATCGCCGAAAGTGAAGAAAAGTCACATCGACATGACTGGAAGCTGGTTTTTGTTTTCATTAAAAGAAACCTGTGATGTCAAAGTGAGGAAAGAAAAACACTCACCGCGAGCTTGCCGAATTGGTGAGAGTTTCATTTCATTATCACCCTAGTGCATCTTGGTCAAGTTTCAAGATGGTACAGTTGTGGCATATCAGAAAAGAAGGAGGAAAGGTCGTCACTGGGCTTCGATAAGTAAACGTTTGTGATATGTGGCCGCCACCAAACGAGATCATTATAAGAGAATTTCAGCAGTTTTATCATAGTTGGACCTGTATCGAAAGCTCTCATTACCATTTCCCACTCTACCCTAACCACAATCCAAACCCTATAACCCCAACCCTGAACCTTCCCACACGACCCTACCGCTAATCTTTTAACATGACTCCAACCCTTCATGAGGCCTTTCAAAGCACAATGCACCACTGACAAGCCCCATTCATTGTGAACGCATATGTACATTGACCCCTGTGACGTCAGACGAGAAATGATGACAGAATGATTTCAAAGTGAAAAAAGCAAGACATTTTGCCAGTGCTGTAGACGAGAGTGAATAAAAGCTTGGCAAAACTTAAAGAAGCCTTAAGTACACCTCAAAGTGGTCTTCAAATAGCTCTAGCTCACGGACAAGCCTGATCTCCCCCAAGATCCCGCTGTGCCTTTATAAACAGTTCTCTTCTCTTTAGCAAAAATAAAGCTAGGGCTTTTTATTGATGACGAATCCATATCGTGGAGCTGCAGCCTACTTGACATCCAAGGCACTGATGAGATCCTTTGTTTTCGGTCATTGAACAACCGTCGAGAAAAGCGGTATGCTTGAGTTGGCTGTTGTCCTCTCTGTCCTCGATCCCACTGTGAATGCCACAAAAAACAAGTGTGGTGTGAAAGCTGCTTAGCGTTCCCCAAAACGTAACCTTATCCACAACTTTCTAACGCTACACCTCAGAATGAACCTACCCCTAACCTACTAACCTTAACTTTAATCCTCATAATCTTACCTTACCCTAAACCTTTTAACTCTACTCATTTTTCTTCTCCTCCCTCCACTGCACTCGCTTATCTTGCACTATAGTGTCGCTGGGTGTCTGTAAAAGAGGCTGCTTGTTAAAAACTAGCACTTCTGACTTTTACTCTTTTACTTGGTAATCCAATTGGCCTCTGATGGATGCAGCCCATGAAAAGTAGTACCTGCCCTTTTCCACACAGCTACTATTGGCTCCGTCCCTGATGGATTGGTTAAACAAAGTAGTATTTGAAAGAAGCCATCTGGTGGTCAGGTTCTCTCCATTAATCCCCCCAAAATTTTTGTGACAGATCGTAAATAGATCCTTTACAGATTTTACTGGCTTCTTATTTGGACCAATGCTTAAAGCCTTAACCAAGTTTGGATAAAAAGTATTTGGTTTGTGCGTAATCCTGTTTACAGACAGATGTACAAACAAACTAAGGCCTCCTCCTCCTCCTCCTCCTTGCTAGAAGGTTAGTTTTTAAAATGCCAGAGAACGCTCGCTCCTGACGTATAGTTCAAATTACAGGTTGGCAGACTCTTGCATTTTTGATCTTTTTAGTGTTATAACTATTTCGGTTTACTTATCGGTCTATCCCTCCCTTGAGGATGACGAACGCGCACCCTTTGATCTCGTTGCTGTCCGCTACATTTAACAGAAAGAAATGTGACTCCGTGACACCATAAATCACGTTACAAAACATTGCAAGTCTCCTCATGGGAACTGAACTTCCAAGAGGCCTAGGGTGCTGTGGGGCATGAGGGGTGGTCTTTTTTGTTTTTACAATACCGGAGTCCAAAATAGAGTTTAGCTAATGTTTTTAGCAACGTGTCCAGTCTCGAGACTCTTTCAATGCCTTCGTAGCAGTCTACATTTTCACTGATTGCTACTTCTTAGTTAGACACCACAAACGGATACAGCTGATTTACATATTTGTACCAAATCGCAGTCTCTCTCAAAGCCGATGGAAAATGGTCAGGGCCAACAATCGTAAACGTTTAAGGCTGAGTACACACATTGCTACACCTGTGAATTTTCCAATACAATTAGGTTGCCTTATTAACGCATCAACAGTGAGACGCATACATCATATGTTTAGTTAGCATATGATGAGATTTTAGTTGTAGTGCAATATAATCTGATACTTATTTATTTATTGTTTTGTTTTATTTATTTGTTTATTTATTTTGCTGATATTGGACTTGTATCTGATACCACTATCAGATCGGGGCACCCCTATAATTTACTGTACACAATATAAGTTAGCATATTAGCACATTCATCTTATCATTAATTTACCTCAGCACAGCAATATATTGTTGGTCATATTTGTAGTTCTTTATGTCATAGCACTACAGAGACACGTGACAATATCACAACATTTTGGTTTACAGTATTTACACTATATGCTAATTTCAGTCAGCACACTAGCACATTGTTAGCTTTTAGCAGAAAGCTACAGCCTGAAACTTAATGAATGCCCTCCAATTGGACGACTGACAAATGTCATGTACGCATTATCTTAAAAAAAAAATTCTATAATATATTTTTAAAGAGAGTGATTGAAGAGAGAGAGAGAGAGAGAGAGAGACCAAGTGGGGAAAAAAACAGCATTACCGGCCCAGTGCAGTCCTCCATGTTGCAACAATCAGATGTTTATCAGGCGATCTTCTGCACATCTTGTGAGGGTGTGTCATGACCTCTGGCATTAGATTAGTGTGTGTGCGTGTGTTGCCAAGATCCCCCCCCCCCCAAAAAAAATGAACATGCGTCCCCGTACCTTACTGTAAATCCAGCATGTGTGTATACATTGCCGTGGTTTATGTTAGTAAGCCTGCGCTGCTCTGTGTTTACGCTCGCACGTCTTCATGCCTTCTCCTCTGTGTATGCACACTGTGTGCATGTGTGTGTGTGTGTGTGCGTGTGTGTGTGTGAGAGCACAATGTGCTCGCCTGTGGACTCCTCAGAGGTTCACAAGTCAGCAAGAGAGGCTCTGCGGCACCAACACAATCAGCAGAGAGTCTTTATATCAGGACCAGAGTTTCCACCATTAACTGGCCCAAGTGTCTCGGGACAGGAAGACACACTGTGGCTGTGGAGCTGCCATAATAGTCCAATTGCATGCAAGACACACACGGATCCAACTTGCTATGTAATGCAGAATTATTCTAAATTTGGAAATAGCACGTGGCAAATGGCAGCAGTGCCTTGAGATAGGAATGACCTGAATTACGAGCATTGCGAAAATAGTGCCGTCGTTTGAATAATTTTTTGGGCTCAGTTCACAAGTAACACTTTGTCAGATACTGTAGTGTTCATCCATCCATCTATTTTTTGAACCACTTATTACTCAGTTCTTCTTCTTCTTAAAAAAACAAAGACTTTAAGATGGGTTTTGGCACTTTAATGAGTTATTGTGTAGTGTCAAATTAAACATAAAACAAAAATTCCACATGTAATTTAACAACCACATAGCTTTGCCTTCATAAAGTCAGTTTGACTTAATGTTAACAAGCGCAAAACGCCATAGATGATGAACGAATAGCATTGGTGTGGTGGTGTTATAACCTATAACATACAATATAACAACACTCACAGAATATACTTTTTTGGGATCCTCTGCAAAGAACAACCTATATTTTACTAAAATCTTACAAAATTAATCAAATGTAAATGTGTCATAATAAATCTAATTTATTTACAATCATAAAATTCTATTTTTGTCACTTTTCACACCAATTCTTAAAAAATAAAACTATGTAAAGTACATTTGGGACATTTATTTTAAAATGCAAAGGATTACATTTGTGAAATTTTACTAAATATGACTATAATTTAACATAATTTGTTCAAAAATATTAATATTGACTAGTTACAGTCTCGCTAATGTTTTAGTCATTTTATTTTGTTGAAATTGGGTAGATGAAGTAGGCGGTAGGACGGCTGGAAACAGATGAGGAACACATGTTGACTCGGGTCCCAAGAAAAGAAAAACAAACTAAATATAATTAAGATCTTTATTCATGGAAAGTTTGAAAGAATAATACACAAGGGCATCAGCAACTTTCCATTCTAAAAAGTGCAGTGTTTGCACCGACAGCTTGTTACAGAATACACCTGAATGACCAGAAGATTTAATATGGGCATTTTACAATAAGGTGAATATAATCATAAATCTGACCACTGAAACTCATTTACTGTAAGCGTTATGGTGAATGTCGGCGTGTCTTTAGCCGAGTGTGATGATAATAGACTTGTACACTTCTCTGTAGGCGTTGCGGAGCAGAACATACGGGAAGCAGCTCTCCAGCATGTCTTGGCTCAAAAACGCAGACTCCTCCACAATCTAAATAATACAGTAGATGGATCACAGGTTCGGACGTCAGCTAGGATTAGCCTAATTTCCAAAACGCTGTATTGTTTGGTTCAGTTTGGTTTGCTTTTTTTTTTCTTTCATGCGTTTTGAATAGCAAAAGTCATAGATGGAATTAAGAATCGTACCATACCGAGAGTTAGGACATTTACGCATGCTAGCACCTCATGATACAACACTGTGTGATTTCAAGTTCTTTTACAGTTTTGTTGAAATTAACTCAAAGCAATCCTTGAGTAAAAGCACTGTACAAATATCTTTACAAAATATAACTGGGAGATCTTAGTCATATTGTGGAAAATTATTTGAGTAAATGTATGAAAGTATCTGACATTAGCTGTAGCTAAGTTTTAAAAGTAATTTTGGATATTAATATATATTATTGATATTATTTTGGATATCACCAACAAAATCTGCAAATTTACGAATGCCGAACTGCAAATATGAGGGTTCACTGCACATTTATTTGTGTACGAAAGACTACAACATTTCAATCTTCAATTTAATTGGTACTGGCACAGGTACTACTGTATTTTATGTATTTAAAAAAAAAAGTATTGGATTATGTTACAGTATTTATATTTTTGTTGTACTATAATAAAAGATGCCACAGTCAAAATAGAATATTTTGCCATACATATGCTATATATTTTGCCAAATTTGAAGCATTGATGTATTTATGGCATAAAATTAAGGGAAGAGAAAGGTATTTAATGCAACCTAAAATACACAAAATAAGTACTAATGGCATTTAATTTCATAAAATTATATTTGATTCACTAAATGAAAAATACTGTTAAATGTATAAAAGTTGAATTTTGCTATCTTTGTTGGCAACATAATCAGAAGCCTATATTAAAAATGTTTTATTTTGCCATTAAAAACGCTGTATATTTTGCCAAATTTTAAAGCAGGAAGCCAATTACATGATCACTAATTACATGTAATTTGAAAATTTAAATACTAGATTTGATTTATAAAGTGCCTGTTGGTGGCTCTTTCCTCATAATTAGAATTGAAGCCCAGTCAGAAGGTGAAGTTAAACTTTAATTTTCTAACAGAATTAGCGTTCAAAAACCATGCCACAAAGCGTTTAGCTTAAGGTGTATGAGTTTACCATGTGCAGGAGCAGGTAGATTGATTCTCTGTTTTTGCTCTCCACATTTTGTCCCAGCTGAAGCAGGGCAGAGGACGCCAACTGTATGTATGAAAGCAAATGAAACATTCATTCAATGAAACATTCATTCAAGCGCCAAAAGTTGTTAATTTGCCAATTGATTTTCGACGATCAGCCACTAAATGGCTGATGTTCAACCTCAAATGGAGGCATGTTATTCCGCAACTCTGTACCATATTTAACAAATCTTCTTCAAAGTAGAAACATTTATCATTTTTAAGATCAAATGGTGAATATACCAGAGGTTATTCATTGTCTTTTATAAGCAAGATTCCTGCTCTTGCTTTTGAATGATAAGGTGCAAGATGACAAAATAGTTTTAGATCATAAAATAGACTTATCAAGAGTGTTTGCAATGTTGTCGAGGCAAGATTGCAAAGTAAGATTATTCTTGATCCCCCCCCCCCACCGTCATCATTATACTGGTTGCAATTTTACAGATTTTCCACTTGGATAATTTGTGATTGGTAAAAAACAGCGAACTCGATTTCATGTAGAAAAAAAAAAGTGGACTGGACGCATATTCTGGAGCACTGACCAGGAGAAACTCTTTCAGATGCTGCTCGATGTTCTTGTTCTGTACCGTCAACATGGCGGCAGCCACGTGGTTGATGGCCAGCGCCAAACAGTGGATGTTGTTGTTGTGGCCTGAGAAAAAAAACGAGAGTGCAATGAATAACCCTCACAAAAGTGATTGTGTGGCAGTGCAGACCCTTCCAAAAGTATTAGAGCAGCAAGGTCAATTCCTTGGTTTGCGGAAGGTTTCAGATCAAAAAATGAATATGAGACAAAAATTCAAACAGTATGAAATAAAGTGAGACTGTGAGAGCGTGTGTGTGTGTGTTTGTGTGTGAGCGAGTACGTGACGTACAGTAAGCGGAAGCCAAAAAAGGATGTTTTTGCAGCCCGTCAATTAGCGCTATACTCCATTAACGATCCGTTAAGTTGAAGAGGAAGCATACTGGCGCATTTCCTGCCAACTTGATCACTTTGGGAGCTCGGCAATGGAAAACGGAGGCAAAATAAATAACGCGGTGCGCTTTGATAACGTCATTAACTTGGGCCCTGTGACAAATAGTTTGAGGTCATCACACGCCAACAGCAGTGACTGCATCGATGCACGTCAGTAAACAAAAAGTTTCAACACAAAACACATGTTTCTCGTTAGGCGCAGACATACTTGAGAGTGGAAATTATGACACGCATGCTGTTCTCAGGGTGCGGTGCTTTGTTTACGCACATACTCCAGGACACAATATTAGGTACACGGATGCGGGTGTATCTAATATTGTGTTCAAGTCAGTGACCCAATGGAGGTTGGGGATCTAAAAAAGCTCACGATAATGTATAAAAACTTGCGATATTGTATAAAAGCAAAAAAAAAGCTCACATTGGGAAATATTTATTTGTTTGTTTATTTATTTATTATGATTTTTTTTATTGAATCTATATAGTTCACAATGTTGTGTTTGACTGAAGCTGGCCAAAAGTAATGTTTTTTGACAGATGTTGAAACACATTTGCTGGTATGACTGATTTATAGGAGTGATAACCACTACAGTGTCCAAAACATTCCTAATTAAAATTAAACTGCACTAAAACCTAACCACGGGAGGATGCTAGAACTTTACAAATGGAATACAACCTTGCCTTTTTAACAGATGTGCTTCTTTAAATAATATTAATATCGCCGTTATCGTTCCGTCCCTATTTGTAAGTGAAAATAAGTCGTAAGTTTCCCCTTCCTATGGAGCTAAATAACAAAACTCGACCTTGGATATCATTCTCCTACTACCTTTAACATGGTGGTTTAAGACATCAGCTATCAAGGATTCCTGACTGAACTGTAATTATGCAGGTAAAACCTACTAAATGTATTTGTTCATGATGAATGTCGGGTTGAGGGCTATGTGAGCACTTGATCTTGTCAAAGTGTTGCCATCGAACGTAACAAATGCGTACCTCCATGCTCTCGGCTGTAGCAAGAGTTGGGGTCCAGGGCCAAGCTCGGCAGGGACACGGCGATGAAGACCAGCAGCAAGCATGACAGCTTGTACTCCTCGTCCATGGACATGTTATCTATATATATTTTTGGGGGGTTGGGGGGGTTCTAAAGTTAAAAAAATTTATGGTGTCATTACTATCATGTACTGTATATTTTTACGGTTACCTGTATGCATGTTTCTGATAGCGGAAACGAGTGCTGAGTCCACGTCGCAGCTCATTCCCATAGCGGAGGCCAACTCGAACACACTAAGTGTCACCTAGAAATACATTAACTCAGTAAAATGTGGTATGGGTGTAACTAGTGGTTGAAGAATAACTGCCTAAGTAAGTTCAGTTGTATTTGCATTTAATCTTGAAGTACTGAACACTCCCTTCTCTTAGTGGTGGCAAAAGTGCACACAAGAAGAAGATTTAACCTATGACGGCTAGGCGGACGGAAGCGTGGCTGCCAATGTGCGTCTACAGCCCCGCCGACCACCACCAAACATTTGCACCTTCCATACACCAGTGTGAGTAGCACTGGCGTATATTTGCGATTAATCGTGAGTTAACTATTGAAGTCATGCGATTAATTACGATTAAAAAATGTAAGCGCTTGACACCCCTATTACTAGACAAATGTAATATTACGCAGTTAAATTGAGAGGGTTGTTCAAAATTAAGTCAAAATTTTTTTAGGAGAAAAAAGTTGCAATTTTCCGAGATTAATCAATTTGAACGAGTTACACACGATTATGGCATTTTATTTTCCCTGATGTGCACTTTACGCATGTTCATCTCAAAATTGGAACCGTACTGAGACCACTGGATTTCTCACAAGAACCTAAACAAGGCCAAACAAACGAGTTTGATTAAAGCGAACTTAAGGGTGAACATTGATGTTGCCCTACTTGCACTGACATGGTGTTTCCACTGATGTGGTCTCACGGCGGAAGGAGGGTGGTGGGACGTGGCAGGGGTTGCTGACGTCATTGGGGTTATCCTGGTCTGAGCTGTGACACGGCTGTCATGCCTCACTCAGGGGCCAGACGTAAGCAAAACGAGAGGGCCGCCGGCCTTTGCGTGTCATGTTCACATAAGAGTGCTCCACCGGGAGATAAAGAATTTAGTTTGGTCGGTAACAGCGGGCACACTTTTGTTGTTCCTCCTCTGTAACGTCCACCCTGCCCTCATTTAAACAAATATACCACATGCTTTATCCTACTTTTTTAATCTTTTGAAAAAAATCCCTATAGTCTCTTATGTAAATAAACAGTGATAAATGTCAATACATAGTACATACTGTATGTTCCACTAGGAACGGTTTCCATGAGGTAACTAATGTGAGAAGCAATGTTGGTACCTTGATGTCCGTATCAGGAGAGACGCAGTCCTTCAGACATTCGATGGGCCCCATCAGGAAAGGACAATGCTTCTTCATCACCTGTATTGCATTGCACGCGATACATTCAGAGCCAAATGTTAGTGAAATACATTTTCTTATATTGTATTTTTTTGTTGAAATTATAAAATAAATTGATGTCTTTTACCCCACCAATAATCATACCGTAATATAAAATTTAAATTAAATAGGTAAAATAAGATAAATAATTTAATTTAAAAAATAATAGAAATTACAGTAAAATAAATGACTTCATCTAATTAAAGCAAGAATATAAAATACAATTAATGTATTCAATGCTCAGTAATAATATGAAATAAAATTAACAACAACAAAAAATACAGCATCACTAGCAAACTAGGCTCTTCTTCAAATACTATAGACATACTTTTGTATCTGAAATAAAATAATATAATTAAATATTGAACTTTTAAAAGGTACATACAAATGTTCTTTTATTTAGTAAATGTTATTGTAAATTATATTTTAAAATTATTTATAAAATAATAAAACTTACTTCATTTGAAAAATAATGTATATTCATTTATTAAATATCAAGTATTAATACAACAGCAGGAGCAAACGTGGGGTCTTCCCCAAATAGATATATTGTACTTTCTATTCTTACCTGAATATTCTACACCACTTATTCTACTATCTATCGAATAAAATAAAATAAAATGACATTATTGAACAAATAGTATTTAATGAAATATTTTCCTCCTTTAAAAAACCAACAACACATTTTCTTGCATATTTTGCCGTACAACATTTAGCTCCCTAACTGGTGATGCATTTAAACAACATCTTAAGTGTCACCTCATTGAGGCTTTCCTGCGCCATGGATCTGAAGGACAGGATCACACCGATAATGGTCATCCTCTTGAGCAGGTTCTCTCCTCCTGGTGGTATTGGAACACACCTGGGTGAACTTACTTGCTTCTTGTAAAGGAATATGCCATGTGATGATCAGATAATATCTTGTGAAGTTGTGAAGCAGCATGTGACTCATTTCCCAAGGTTATCCTCGTACGCTCAGTTCCAAGTAAACAATTGTACTGTATGCCTGTTTCCATGAGGCATTTAGTACATGCGCACTCGAGTGCCGACATTTTGGATGAGTTTGTTCTGGAAGAGCCCCACAAACTAACTAAACAAACTAAAACAAAAGGGAACTGTGAGCCCACTTTGAGTTGATGTCACTACGCCATGTCCCAATGCTATTGTCACACCAAATTGCTCACCTGTCAGCCTCTTCTTGAGATTGGCCATCACCTCTGCCTTATCAAAGTTGTTCCTCATCTGCACCAGGACGTCCATGTTCTCCACCACCAGTTTCTAATGATAGTAGGAACAACATGGATTACCATTGTCATTAATATGTGGCACACAAAATATATTGTAGTAATTAAAATAAAAGTAAAAATACTACAAATATATTAATATATTACATGATAATACAGCTTTATAAGTATCATTTCTGTTATTATTATTCTACTTTTATTGTTATTATTATAGATTCTACTAACAAATCGATGCACATTATTTGGTATATTAGGAACACTTGCACTATAATAAATACAAAAAAAAAATCTTGTTTATTTATCATCTTCATGCTCAATACTATTGTTAATTATTATTATTATTATGATTATAACTATTAAATTAGCGGTTCAGAATGATTTAATTATTTTATGTACGAACTGTTTAATTCTTTACATTTATTTTTTATTATATTATCAATGTACGACGTCAGCGATATGCATTACTATCACTCCAATTCCGTACCTTGAGCTCACTGACTTGCGACGTGATGTGCCACATGAGGTTCTCGCTCAGGAACTTGAGGCCGTACGGGCCCAGCAGCTCGGCCAACGCTTGCAGCTCTGTTTACAACATCATCTTGGTATCACATTCACATCACGACCCACCACCAATATAGATATTTGAAAGAAGGACGTGTCGTGTGTGTGTTTAACATTGGAGGAGGTAGTTCATGGACCGAGTGCCAATGAGTCACTCGAGGTAGGCGCATACTGTAAGCGCTGAAATATACACATAGTGAGGGGGGAGTCTGTTCTGTGTGTGTGTGTCTGTTTGTAGCTCGGGATGTAGGTGTGTGTGATGGTTAATAGAGGTCATCCACTCCTGCAAGGCAGCTTGAAGGGGTTCTGCAATAGTTGAGTGGGTGGTATCATATAATCATGATGGATTAGTAGGTGGTTACTTAGCGGGTAAAAAGCTCCAAGTCTTTAGTATGTACAAAACTGACTTTTTAATAATCCACACATTTTCCTCACCATTAGCTGTTTAACAGTTTTCTGCGTCTTGACATATGTACCCATATACCCCTGTACTGTGTAAGAAAGGGGTATTTAAGGTTTAAACTATAATACAGAAGCTATGAGTGAGAATGAATAAAATAAATTACGAGATTAAAGTTGGGATTTTACCAGAAAAAAAATCACAAGACGTAATTGTT
Organism: Vanacampus margaritifer; assembly: GCF_051991255.1. Lineage (NCBI taxonomy): Eukaryota > Metazoa > Chordata > Actinopteri > Syngnathiformes > Syngnathidae > Vanacampus > Vanacampus margaritifer. Next base: position 7,639,924 of record NC_135439.1, read on the forward strand.
AGATTAGCCTGCTGTGATTTTGACCGAGTGCCACTCGTCAGACCCCAGCACCACCATTTAAAAAAAAATAAAAATAAATAGATGCTAATATGACACTTACTAAATTGGCAATCCAGAGTAGCCGCTCACGTCGTCATAACACAAGCTCCACCCTCTGTCATCATGGTAACATAATCCGGACTCTGCATTTGGTTGCTGTAATTCTTTAACTTTTGTGTATTTTGAGCATTGAATGAATTTCAAATTGAGAAAAAATAAAGTTAAGGAATGAAAAAATATGATCGTGACAGATGGTGGTTTACCATCATTTCCACGTTCTTTGTAACCATGACAACAAGCAGGTCATTTGTACAAGTAATGAGTATTAATCGGCATACATTATAGGCTAACCTGATATGTCTGAGAACTCATCTGCCCGGAAGGCGGGATCGTTGTCGGATATTTGATTGACAAAACACTGCATGGTCGGACAGTGCACAACTAGCGAGTTGCTGGCCAGGCGTAGCAGACTCTCCAGGTACCTGCGGTGTGCAGTCCAACATGAAGGAAATGAACAATCAATGAAAAACTGGTGATGTTTTTCAACAAAGGAACTCAAATGAATATAAAATTGAAATGAAAGAGAATAAAGGTATGATACTCTTATTAAAAACTGTATCAAAACTTTTTTTTTGAAGAAGAAGAAATCTTGATTTTAAACCCATATATCACTGAGCAGCGAACAGTTGCGAGGGTAGTGGATATTGATTTTTTAAATTTATTTTTTGGTCAGGTTTCATTCAAAGTCGCCAGACGTTTGCCAACAGTTTTAATGGTCATAAACAGCTTTTCTTGTTGCAGGGAAATTTTGAACATATTGAAATTTTTTTTTCATATTGTCTTAATTTTTCCAAAAAAAGTCAAAATATAAGAAATATTTGGAAATGTCAGAGAGAAAAAAAGCCTAAAAATTACAAGAGTAAAACATTACTCAAAATGTCATAATTTCCAAAAAATAATACTAGAATAAAGAATAAAATTGCAAAGTTACTAGAAAAAAAATTTAATTAAGTAAAACATGAATCGCAAGAAAGAAGATGAAATAGTACAAGAAGGAAATTGAAATATTATAAGAAGTCTTAATTTTCCTTGAATAATGTAAAGGATTTTTCCTTGAATAATGTAAAGGAATTGAAATGTAAAGGAATTGAAATATTATGACAATGACCTTCAATATTCCCAAAAAAATGTTTGGGTAAATTTGGTAATTATTGGGTAATATTATAATATTACGTGAATACTACACATTATTTCCACATTATTATTATTATTATTATTATAAGAAGAAGAAGAAAAAAATCCCAATTATATAGTTATCCACTTACAAAAGGTGGTAATTAATAATAATAAGTGTAACTACAGTGTTCAGTTGAGTCTGTGATTGAGGAGCTGTGCTTTAATGGCCACGTTTGGACGTACCAGTTGCTGTAGATGTTGGTGAGCGTGGGCGCCCCTCGCGAGTCGAGAGGCTGCGTCTGCTGCAGCAGGACGTTCTTCAGCAGCCGCGCCACGTCCATGTTGATGTAGTTGGGCAGGATCTGCAGGGTGGCGGCGTACGCCGTTACACCAGCCAAGAGTTCTGTTGGCCGTGCAATTTCTTGGGTGCTCTGGTTGTAATTGGCCATTCTCACGATGATCCTGGACAAACATGTTCAACCTATGACTCACTGAGCACCAGGGAGTGGGAGCAGAAAATGTCTGAAACGGGCTAAGGTGGGATTCATGCGATATGATTTTGTTTAGCGCTTTGACCTAAGAAATATTTTTTTTTACAAAATAATTCTATGACAATTCAAAGTAAAAAAAAATGTTGTTGTTTTACTTCCAAAAGCATCATTTGAAAAAATAAGTATTACATTTTCAAGGGGAAAAAAAATAAAACATTTAAATCAAGGATTAACAGTAAAAAACATTCTTCATACAATTATAAATTCTAAAAAGTTTTTTTTCCATTATTATTAATTGTTCGATTAATCGGAATTTTGTTCTGACAAATATCTAATAATAAACAAACAAATCAATAAAATTCTGGTCAAATTAGTCTACAACTAGTTTCGCCTTTAAAAAAAAAATATATATATATAAAAAAATAAATGCATTTTTTTCTTGCTACTGTAGATTTTCACTTTATTCTCATCAATTGTTTTTCTTACTTTTTCTTGTTCCTGTTCTTTTTATTTTATTTTTTTACTCTTCACTATATCCTTGTGACTTTCTCTCCTTGACTGGCCTAGATTGAGTTGTTGTTTTTTTAGCTAGAGGTGCAAATCACAGTGAGCGTTGTGTTACTCGAGGGTGCTAATTTTAGGGTGACGGGGGGGGATAATCATCAGCTCAAAGGAGGGAGATTAAGCAGAGCGCGCGCACATGAAAAACATTAGGTTGCCCTGGTGCCAGGCCCTAATCTAAATACCATTTAGCACCGGAATGACGCAGAGCAAAGCAGTGACTTGACTGATTGCCTCCAAGTGGCTGCATGTAGATAGTTAAACAGGACACATAAAATCCCATTCAAATTCACCGAGGGGCACTTTAGTAAACCTCAGGGCTCACTTCCACACTCCCCTTTCCCACTCGCCTTACTCGGAGAGGCGCGCCTCCAGATGAGAAGAGAGGAACTCATTGGGAATGACGATGTGCTCGCAGACCAGCATTTCGCTGCACAGGTTGTAGGAGGAGCAGATCTCGGTCAACTTCAGATGCATCTTGTCCATGCTAGGGGAGACAGACAGTGAAAGAGACCGATGATTACAAGTGTTTTAGACAAATACTTTGTTGATGAGGAAATGGCACATGAAGGTAACAAATGTGCTGGAGCAATGGAAAAAGGAGGCAGACACATCATCATGTGTATTATCTGCATGCTCAAAAGAACATGAGTAATTCAATTGAGAAGGAAATGTCATAATAAGTAGACATTAAAAGTACTTTGCATGGTAAAATGGCGCTAATGAAGAGAAATGCTGACTTGGTTGTTATGGCGCGGTCTCGTCTCAGGCTTTCGGCTCCTGGTTTTTCCTTCTGGACTTCTCCTTTCTTGGTCACGGCTTTTTTTTGCTTCCTGTAGCGAGCGGCGCTGATAACTTCAGAAGAGTGTTTGGGCAACAACTAGAGCGGGAAAGAATTAATCATATTATACGGAGTATATATATATATATATATATATATATATATATATATATATATATAGCCTACTAGTGTAAAGTATGTGTACTAGACTTAGACCTGGTCATTGAGGTTGCACTGCTCAGCACATATCTCAAACATGATAATGCTGGTCTGTTTGGCGATCTGCTCCAGGAAGGTCACACACAAGCGTAGACTCCTTTTCTCTATCGCCTCCTCCTGGCCAAACAAAAAAACATATTATACTTTAAATATTGTGGAATCAACTACTTTTATGTACTGTATTTGAGGTAGTCAAGTGTTGGTCTGTTTGCAGCTGATGAAGTGAATGAACACCGACCTCTTCAGGGCACAGAGGGTGTCCACAGCAGTGGAAATTGGAGCAGACGGAAGGGAAGGCCATGAGATATCGCTTCATAGACATCTCAGCGCTGCTCTGGCAAAACATCTTCTCAAACAGTCGTGGGTAGAAACTATTCAACGGATCAATGCTCAGAGTCAGATTGGAAACGCCAACGACTGATTAAAAAGGACAAAAACTAACCAGAGAATTGACACGTCTGAGGTTTCCTGCAGGAGTTCTTCTGTAGCGTCCACCATCTTGGTGTGGAACTGAATCATGTTCATCACCTTAGCCAAGTCCGGGTAGTCCTTGATTAGAAGAGGGGCCTTGTTCACGCTGGTGTAAGCCTATGACATGAGAATGCAAAGACACTTGATCGTGCTGCTGTGATCGCATCATGTGTTATACTGACAAAATGTTAGGCATATTCGGTCAACATACAGTATATAACAATTTTAAGTTCATCCTGAACTTCCACCCAAAAGCAGAATACCCCTAACTTTATGTGACTAGTGTACAGTATGTCTGTGCATACCTGCAATCTCAGCCAGTCCAATCTCACAGCCCTGAAATCAAACTCCTCTTTGCTCTCCACTGCAAACACACAAATGAAAAGCATCAGAGAGATCCAAAGTGAAGCCTGACAAATGCAACGACAAGAGGAATTGCATTAAGTTATTTAGCACAGTGTTTCCTAATCTTTTATTGAGCCAAGTCACATAGTTCACATAGGAAAAATCTCAAAACCTTCCTTTCTTTTCTTTGGTCCTTCCTCGGGTCTCCTGACGGCCTCATGGCTCTGGCTGGAAGTGTTCGGTTTAGGTGAACGGTATGGGATTTTTTAAATAGGTTTTAGGTGAACTAATGAATACACACGCACTCACATACAAAATAATAATAAAAAAATAAATACAATAAAAAAAAAGAGAGCAATGATGATGACATGTCAAATCGGTAAAATTACCGAATGAACAATACTGAGCTCTCCAGAAAAAAAAAGGAGGAAAAAAAAAAAATCTCAAAACAAAGATGTCATAAAAAGTAGATATAATTAAATAACGATGACCTTGGTTTCCTTTACTTCCAATTGTATGTTGAACACAATGCTACTATTATGTGGTAGGAGTGGCACAGGTTAATGTTTCCTTCTGCCATCAGTAGAAGAGCATTTAATTGTCCTGCTTGTTAACTACACATTGCATAGACATGATCAGAGATGCAGTACATTATTTGTAGCGAATAAATGCTGTTGCATAAGGTTCCTGCGGCAGACCTGACCTCTCATGGCACAGTGGTTGGGGTTTATTGAGTAAGCAGGCAACACACCCCAAAGTACCGGTTTTAATTAACCCTGGAGAACCCAAGTACCCTTTTCTTCTTTGGAAAATTCTGAATTATACATTAAATGACTGCTATAAGTTCACTGAACACAAAAATATATGTTTTTTCAATTTTAACCCTTTATTCCCTAATTCAGGATTAGGGCGAAATTTGACCCTTTTGGGATTTAGGGGTATCATTTCGAAAAATCTGAATAACAAAAACTGTCAGTAAACTATTTAGAATTTAAGAAAAATAATCAATCAAATACACAGCTACATTGAACAATATAATTTTTTTGTTTTATTTGTTGCATTTTAGAACTGGATTTTGAATGTACAAAGACACTTTGGCCAATGGAAACAAGAACACAGGGACAAAATCACTGCTGGGAAAAAAAAAGGTATTTTGTTATTTGAGTAGCATAATTTATAGGGGCCAAATTTGACCCCGTGGGTTCTCCAGGGTTAAAAAATTGCTAAGCAAAAATAGTTTTTCTATTGAGTAAAGCATGACTTGTCAATCATTGGTTGTTTGTACGGTAAATGTATGCCCCCTTGTGGAGTCCACTTCATAAAATAAAGCAAGGACACTGGGAAACAAAGGCAGTAATGTGTTTTTTCAATTCCATTTGTTTCCTTAATTCTAACTGGTCTTTTCTGTTGCTGTATTATTATTTTTGCTTATAATTCAATACATTTTAAAGGAAATGCAAGATCCACCCCACAGTGTTTGTATGTGGGAGTGTGCTGAGATGAGATGAGGGCCAGGGACCTTCAAATGGGATCTTGCACAGTCAATTATTAATTATTATTACCTTGTTTCACTGAGAGTACAGAAAGGGTTGACACGAAAGAACTCAGCAGAACCGATTCCTCTTCTGGACACACGTGCATGTTCTGTACAGGACAGTGACGGTTGCAGATGACGCACGAGTAGAAATGTTATGCTGTGCATGTTCAAGTACCTGTATTGTGTCATTGAGAACCAAGGCATCAAACTGAGCCAGATACTGGATGTGGTAACGTTGCACTACATAGTGGTACTTTCTTATGAGTCCTTTCAGTTTCTCCATGTGAAAAAGTAGTTCTGCTATCTGACTTGAAAAAACATCACATGACATTTCTAACGCATCTCTACAAATCAAGTCGTTTGGGACACTGTTTGTTGAGGTTTGGAGCTACCTACTTGTCAATATAGTCCTCGGGTGTTTTTATTTTGGGCATGTTGTCAGAGTGTCGCACGAGCCACTGGACCTCATCACGGGAGAAGGACAGGGCCATGAAGACAAACAGAGCCTTGAGGGGGATTTCATTCAACACAGAATATTAGGATGTAGTACAATGTAGGTTTCCGAAATCTCCATCTCATACAAACACTGGACAATTCTGTCTTTCCAATTTTGTGGAAACAATTTGGCAAAGCCCCTTTTTGTGCTAGCTAGTGTGATTGTGTCCTAGCATAAAAGCATCCATGAAATTACCAACCATGCTATCATCAATTTACATGCTTATCCATCCATCCATCCATCCAGAAACCGGAGCGTTGTTCAGATACGTCTTACCTTTGGTCCCAGCAGTCCTGGTTCATCCTCCAGAACTGTTACTAACTCCTTCAAGGCTCCGCGGAGAAAGTGTCTTCTCTCACGATGCAAGGCTCCACTGTTAATAACATAGTTCTAAGTTAACCATATTTTTTTTTCCATAACTGCCACAGAATCAAGTGTCTTACCTGTTGGCTATGACGTAATCACGACACTCCTTGATATCTGCAACTCGCTTGCCATACCTGATCGAGAAGTAAACATTTGAAACGATCGTATAATTGGGCTCGGCGGGATTCACTATACGGTGGGGCGTTGAGATATGAGTTTAATTCGTCCGTGACCACATGCGTAACTCAAAACACTTCGTATCTTAAATCACCTTTCACTACTAAAATGACTAAAAATGCCCTTAATCCATTCTAGCATCCCAACAAAACAACAAAAAAACCTCTGTGATGATATATTTGATAAAAATATACAGTAATGACTAGGGGTGTTTATTGCCTAGTACCTGGCAATTCGATTCGTATCACGATTCATAGGTCACGATTCGATTCGATACCGATTAATCCCGATAAGAATCTAAAGATTGATTATTGCGATTTTTTTTTTTTATCAAATTTTGAAAATACTAATCAGTAAACGTGTACATGTACACTGTAAGATCTGTATGAAAATGTATTTATTTATCTGAAACTTCAGGCTTATAACTGAGCTGCATTTAACAAACAGGTTGCAGTCTGTTTCATGTTTGAACAACCCTGAAATTAAATATTAAGGCTTAATATTCCATTAATATAACATTCTTCCATGCTTAATGTGTGAATCCTAACCCTAAGTAAGACATTTTGTTGAATATTCCCATAAAAAAAAAAAAGTTTAAAAATCGATTCGGCCGCATATCAAATCGATTCGAGAATTGCACGCTGTAATATCGCAATATATTGCATCATCGAGTTTTTCTAACACCGCTAGTAATGACATTTATTTTAAAATGTTAAGAATGAAACACTTTTTGCCACATCCTTTGCTTAAATTCATTGGCATTGTGTTGCTCCTTCTGGTGTGCATGTTTGGCCACCTGGTCCCTTCAATAAGTGTATCTGCTGTATTTTCAAGGGAGGCCCTTCAAATTTGAGGACTCCATCCACTGAAGTGGTAGAGTATATATTAAAATTACATCCGGGTGTACAAAATCATTTTGTTCTTATTTTCTTAGCAGCAAGTATTGGGGTTGAATGTTCTGTATATCCGCCAATGGGGAGTTTCCATACCCTTTGATGCTGTCAAAGAGTTCCTCAGAGACTTTGTGTATGCTGAGCAGCTCATCCCTGGTGACGGTGATGTACAGGCCGCTCCGCAGAGCCATTTTCCACAGCTCTTGGGAGGACTGGTTGCTATTCAGGCTGCTGTGGCACAAGAGGAAGCCGACTAGGGGACAAAGAAAGTGGTGCGTTTAAACCAATATCCCCCAAAATTGTTTACCAAGCAAATTACACTAATTGGAGTGGGATGAGCACTTACTGATGATCCAGCGCTCCATTACCTCCAAAGACAGATATTCACATGCCATCTGTGGGATGGGACGGGGACGGGGGGGTAACATCATATGTATTAACTGCCAACCGTGTTGGATTAAAATAGGCTTCCAACATGCATACAAAAAGCAAATAAAAGACAGCTTATCCAATTGTGTTGTGCCATTTTGCCATACAGTTCAATTTGAGGTAGTTCAACCCCAAAAGCAGATTTTGCACACATTCTCTATACCCGATATTTTCGGAAGTGTCTTGTTGTTGCATTTTATCTAAAGATAAATAGCTGCCTGGAGGTCCATGCAGACAATTGGATCTTATGTGAAAGAGCTCCTGGCCTGCAGAGAGCAAAACATCGCCTAAAAATGACGGTAACGGAAAAACAAGAATTAATGAGGTGTAAAGGACAAGACATGCCCACAGTCATGGATGGAAGTGGGGTGGACAATTCAGGCATGATTGATTTATAGTAAGTGGTGTGGAACAGGGAAAACCTTTGTTTACTGTTAACTTTTTCTCATTTTTGGAAACATTCCCCTAAGCAAGTGTTATTGGATATGCTAATTCTTTGTAGTCATGAATCATCTATTATTGTACATGATTCACTTTCTGTTATTGTCTGTCTTGTCTATCTATCTATCTATCTATCTATCTATCTATCTATCTATCTATCTCTATCTATGAAGCTAGCTAACTAGCTATGAAGCTAGCAAGCTATCACGGTAGCAGTTTAGCTATTAAGCTAACTAGCTATCAAGCTAGTGGTCTATCTATCTATCTATCTATCTATCTATCTATCTATCTATCTATCTATCTATCTATCTATCTATCTATCTGATCTAATCTGATCTGATCTGTCTAATCTAATCTGTCAACACAAAAAAAACAATTTGTCTACGGGCCTTGTTTCTCTCCCTCACTACCTGCCTGTTTTATTGACGAATGACACACAGTCCTGACGGAATGCTCACCTTTGTCTGTCGTTCCTAAAATAGTGGTGACGAAGTGACGACGGAAGCATGGTTAAAATAAAATGACGGACTGAGGATTACAGTTTCGTTCGGCTAGAAAAAAACAATTTCCTGACGATGACGGAAAGGTGCCCCAGGGCGCTGACTAATGACAAATGACAGACCAGCAAAACTTGACCGCCCGCCCACCTTTGCAGATACCTCTCTACCCATCCATCCCTTATGGATGAATTGAATAGAAATCGATGGGTGACGGACTTACAGTGTTACAGCAGGCCGGTTCCAACATGGTAGTCGAAGCACTGAGCAGGCTGAGCAGCTGGGCACTCCGCCACTGCTCCGCTGGCAAGTTTCGCCGCGGGTAGATCATCCTCAGAGACAGCAGAGCGGCTGTCACCGACTAGAACCACAGACGAGACAATTACGAATCTCCAAATTGTTATGTAGTGAACCCCCTTTCATCTTGGGGTTACATTGCAGACGCGCATGCTTTAGGTATAAAAAAATATGTGAAATATATATATATAAAATACTAATTAGTCACTGAGTAATTGACACCTCCCTCTTAAAAGGTTTATAAGGTGGCGAAGAAATACATTAAGCTCCTTAACTCACCTCAGGATTGTTCCTTGGGAACCACAATGTCACAAATAATCAAATTAATCTACCATGTTATACAGGACTTTGACCTGAGCACAAAAACTGTGAATGAAACCTTAGTATGAGGGCCAAACTCCTCAGTCAGCTTCTTCCAGGGATGCTCGTACTCCACAATCATTTGGCTAAGCCGCGGGTACGAGGGGTCACTGTGGGACGCAATGAGGCAAGTGAGACCAAGAAGGTGATCCTTTATGATCATGTCCTATTGTGAATATCATGTTGTCTCACCTGCTTCCTTTACTCATCTCATGAGCGCAGTTGAACATACCCACAAGAGCCTTCTTTTCGTCGATGCGCGTAAGTGTGGCGATAACCGAAGTGTATGTGATGATCAAGTCCAAGTAGCTCTTGGTGAAGTCAAAGTTTATGGTCTGTAATACAACATTTCAAGCCATCTGTCAGTCAAAAGCAGGTTACACACATACTGAAAAATGGGCCAAATTCCGGTCAAAGTCAGCAAAAACCAGATTATCAGATGTCTGTAAAAATTCAGAAAAGCCAACCCACTATGCAAGGTTGTCACCCCATTACTTTCCTTGATGACTAAAAAATTGCATGACATTAATAATGCTAAAAAGAAAAAAAAACAGTTGTGGCCAACAATTATACTTACAATATTGAAGAAGCACTGGCTGGCATCTATGGTGTTCAATAACTCATAGACGTGATCCTGAATCAGACAAATATTGCAGAAGAATTTGATTAAAACCAAACACAGATGCCAACAGAGCAATAACACGCACATCAGTTGTCACTGACTTCCTGCGCACAACACTAGCCACGCAGATGATTTCATCGCCCAAACACAAATTGCATGGATTCATCACCAGGATTGAGTTATCATCATAAATGCTGACGATGCCTCGACCTCCATCATGCAAATGCTTGCAGGAGTGTGACAAAGTGCACCTAAATAAACCCCAAGCAAATTTGAAAATCTACAACAGTATTTTCGATGTCTGACTAAACCACTCTATATGCAAATTTAATCTCCCATAATGATTAGATGGGAGGAAACAGAGAAGGCAATAAAAAACATATTGGTCTATGGCATTTTAAATATAATTGCATAATTTGGTGAATTTAATTTACAATTACCCTGAACTCTATGACGTCCAGAAAGGAGTCATAGTAGCTTGTGGTGGCTTCCATCACTTCAGACTTTTGTCGCTGGATGCTCGTCAGACTTTGCTGTGATGAAAAAAACAGTAATTTCTTATGAGATTAAGAATGTAGTGTCACATGTGGCCCGGTGGGTGGTGTCTGGTCGGTGCTGGGCTTCGCTTTTCTTTCTTTTCTTTGGTCCCTCTTCGGGTCTCCTGGCGGCCCCACGACTCTGGCTGGATTTTGAAGTGTTCGGTTTATGTGAACGGTATGGGAATTCATTTTTTTTTTTTTTTTTTACACGCACGCATGCACGCACACACACACACACACACACACACACACACGTACAAAAAAAAAAAAAAGGGAGAACAATGATGATGACATGTCAAATGATCAATACTGAGCTCTCCCCAGAAAAAAGAAAAAAGAAAAAAGAATGTAGTGTCCTAATCAGAAAAGAACACCAGAATACTTACAACGGTTCCCCGAAAGTCAATGTTAGGGAATTTCTTGTTGATATATTTAATGGCGGGCTCCATGGTCTTGTCTGTTAGGATGTGTGGCCGCAGCTTGACATCTGCACAGATCTGCACCACAGATGCAAAAATCATGTATTTGTCTTATTACTATTAATTATCAAGGACAATGTGGCTTGAATGTCAAACAAAAGCCAGAAAAAATACCAAAATTTATTTTACCAAATAAATGCAAAGCTAAATTGCCAAATTTATAGATACTTAATGAATACCATGGAAAGCTTGCCACATATCCATCCATTCTCTCAGAGCATTGATTTAACCATTACTGAACTTTTCAGGGTTGTGCCTCTCACCTGAGCAGACTGCATTGGTTCATGCTGATAGACGAGCTAAAGCTAAAGACTAGCGAGTCTTGAATTCAAGATGAAAGATTAGCTAAAGTCCAGCTAATAGCTAAGGCTAAAGACCAGCTATTGGCTAAAGCTAAAGACTAGCGAGTCTTGAATTCAAGATGAAAGATTAGCTAAAGTCCAGCTAATAGCTAAGGCTAAAGACCAGCTATTGGCTAAAGCTAAAGACTTGCTATCTTATGATGAAATATTAGCTAAAGACTAGCTAAAGATAAAGACTAGCTAATCTTTCTGCATGAAATTATTATGTTTTTCTTGTGTTTTCCGCAGCTACTCTGGCTTTCTTTTCCCACACTTCAAGAGGGAGCCCACGCAAGCAGAGGAAGAACACACAAACATCACTTAGGACAGCTTGAATCAAGATTTAAACTCAAAACCTTTCAAAAGTGAGTCAGATGTGCTAACCAGTTTCTAATTCACCACCAACAATATTGAGCAGTAGCATTTTTATGCTGTTTATTAATCCCAGTAATATCTGTTACATGCCACTAGGTGACAGTATCGTCCTGCAAACTTCTTGTTCCTTCTCATGTCTTCAGACTTCTTCATGGGTGAGTCGTTTTTATTCAATTTTAGTTTTATTATGTAGTTGTGCTTGTATGGCAGTTGCTTAATATATTGCCTTCCCAAGCTTTTATAATAGTCGTACCTTGAGCATGGAGCAAACTTTACATTATACCCGATGGGAAAACTTGTTTTGCAATAAGAACAATGATTTTGACCATCATTTGGTCCAATTCTCAAACAAAGTTGGAAAGAAAGGAGAACTGAGAGTGAATAATAATGCTTCAGCAAGCAACCCACAAGTGACCTTGAGCAAGATTAGCAAGTCTCCAACCAGTTACGCCATTGACATGTAAAATGACTGGCTTCCTGACTGACTGACTGACAGAAGGTTAATGAAGTCTAAAAAAATAAAAACAAGTATTTTTTTTTTTTTTTTATGTAAAAGTGGAAACATGAATATGATGAATGTGAATCATTTCCTCAAAATTCATATCGAATTTGCATGGATACAGTATCTCATTACCTGGCAGAACGGCGGACTCCTCACAGTTCTACCTGATTTCAACTTTAGCCTGCTTGTGTGTAATTTACATGTTCTCCCTGTGCTTGTGTGTATTTTTTCCGGGTACCCTAAATTCCTTCCACTATCCAAAAGCCTGCATGGTTGTTTCACTGAAGACTTAAATGTCCATAGTTGTGAGTGTGAGTGGCTGTTTGTGTGCCCTGCGATTGACTGGCGACCAGTCAAAGCGTAAGAAGAGTGTATCCCACATCTTCCACCTAAAGTCAGCTGGGGTAGGCTCCAGATCTAATTTCTTGGCTATTTTCGATTTATTTGACAGTTTCAGACTAACTGAACCTGGTGATGACTGACAGCTCAGGCCCACTTCCTGGTTGCACTTCCTCTTTGTTTCAGTGCATTGGGGAAAGACACCAAGTACGCTGAAGGCAACAAGCACTATATACTTTTGTTTAAGTTCACTTGCAATTACCTAAAAACTGTGGTCACACTTCATAAGGTGAAGCTTATAAGTTAAGAAATGACCTATTTTTAGGTACCAGAAATGTATTACATTTGACTTTATGTACCTTTATTTCTTCATTTCTAAAGAAATACGAAATAATCTGTTGTGCAAAATGTCAATATATACTGCACTTTCTTAAATTTGATCATAATTTGATTGTTTAGTGTGCCTCTCTGAATAGATTCTGAATGTGACTCAAGTTCCTTATTTCCTGTCTTTGGTTTTGACTTTGAATCCTGCGCTCACCTTCTTGATGTAGTTCATGCGTATCAGCACCCCGTTCCCCCTCTCATTCAGGATGGTGAGCTTTTCCGCCAGTTTCTGATGGTTCTCCATGGTCCTCCTCAGCTTCACCGTTATCGCTGCTTGAGCCTCGGCTACACAGGCCCTCGAAACAAGCGAGTGCACACCGAGGCGTCACCCCTGACGATGAGTCACATGGGGCTTGTGGTTGTGGGAGGAGTTTGGACTTGTTGGGGTGAGTTTGTTGCAATCATCCGTTTGATGAAAGGATATATTAGTAGAAATGTTAGAAAAAAGAAAATGCATTCATGTGCCTTGCCATCAGGCGTAGATTTACTAGTAGTCTTTATGGTCATATAATAAATACAATCAAAGTGAAATTGAGAAGATAATCCATTTTACTTTTGTGGCCTTCAATAGGATTTGTCATATTTTAAAGCATGATTTTTCACATTTTCCTAAATTCATCACTTTTGATGTATATGTGGGCAAATTTTCTTTGCATCTGAAAACTTTTTTTTTATCATCAACCTGTATATTAGTCCTCCATATATATATTATTTCTAACAACAAAGTCAAAAAACTATACAAAGATATTTTTACATTTTTATCAACACATCCATAAAAAGAAAACTTTGAAAAACCTTTTTCTACCACAAGGTGGGGTTATTTACCAATTTAAAATGCAAGCGACAGGAACAATTAAATCATTACCATTGGCTAAATTGTCTAACACTGGATTTTGCAACTAATATAACATGGACAAAATTATTGTTTCTCTCTCTTTCTCTCCCCCTGCCTCTCTCTCTCTCTCTATTCTCGCTTGAATATCTCCTCTAAAAAGTCCACATGTATCATTGCTGGGATTTTTATCTTGAAGACACTTATTTCAAAATATATAAAACGTTTTTTTTTACTTTGGGTTGTGCAAAAAATTTGATTTGCGCTCATCTCAGCTCACAATGTGCTATTCTTTTTTTAAGTCACAACCAGACCCCTAACCATTTAAAGGAAGAATACTACTATTCCACTTTTTACATGTGCCCTCTGGTGGAGAAGATAGCTTATACATGTGACAAGCACCAGTTTCCAAACTGTACATAAATAATGATATACAGTATTGTGCATAGATTTAGTTTTAGCAATGCCATAATGATCATATATATGCTGTACATACAACGACAGCCAATCAATTGCTGGACGGAAACATGTTGAGTGACAAGTTAACATTGTTCGGATATCGTTATCTGTGTGGTCTGTGTGCTCTGTTGGTCATCCCGAGTACACCACACACTTGCTGATTTTTTCCTCTCATCATCCGTCATCATGTGTGTGGTCTCTCACACTTAAAAAAATATGTTTAAAAAAAATGGGTATGTGTGTCAGCCCCACGTTGGCGCTGAACCAAATGTATTGTGTTGTGCTCCCTACTGGCAGAAATGTAACCTTCTGGCAACTATTTCCTCAGAATGGGGATGCCAGGGTCCATTCCTAGTCAACAACTATTTTTGCCACATTGGGTTAATTACTGTGACTTGAGTCTCTTGTCACATAAACAAGAAAAAGTCCAAAGCTAACTTGACATCCAAGTGTTACTTTCCGATTTTCCCGCCAGCACTTCTCTGAGCTTTGTAACAGGGTAAGAGGAGTGCAAATGGAAGAATGGAAAACAGCTCATAGGGATTAGTTGTGAGTCAACCCACAAAGAAGGGGGGGAAAAAACCCTAATAATCTTCTTTATTATTTCCCTTTTGGCAGAATCTCAGAAATGTTCAGAAGACATGTATGTGGAATAAGCAAGAGCAGTTGAAAGAGTGCCTGGTAAGAAGATCCTCACCTGACCTTAGCGTTGTGGGGGGAAAGGCTTGCTCTGACAACTTCATGAGTGATAAAAAGGCCTGATTAAAAAAGAAAAAGAAAAGACAATTCAATGACTTTAGAGAAAAGCTTAGGGTGTTACATAAGATAGTCAGTAGGGTTGCAGTAGGAGGAGGCAGCAGCGACCTAATGCTAATGACAGAGGAAGCGTTTGGCAAATGCTTCCAGCCTCGGCTGCCGTCCAGATGTCTGAAGTGTGACGGCAAAGCACATTGGGCAGGTCCAATAAATGCAATATAAGCTGACTGGAGACCTGTGCAGACATTTCAGACTTATCAGCATATCCGTTTTAGATGCTGGGCACTAAAGATTTGCTCATATGCAGCATGCTTATTTGCCCATTTTCGGTTACACATCATAGTTCTGCCGTACAAACGTGAAGTGAAGAAATACTATAATTATGAGGATAATAAGCAATAATAGTCAGATTATTGCAATTAATTTTATGTAAATTATATACTTGTTTCTACATCATTTATTAACTAACAGAAAAATAACAGCCATAAAAGGATATGTGTAACCTGTCAGAGTTGTTCGCACAGTTGTATGTTGATGCTAGTTAGCAAGCAGCCACGAGCTAAACTGCTAGTTTATAATTTATTCCATGGTTTCCTCACATTTTGTGAGTTATGATTTATAGGATGTTGTATTTTGTCATTGTCTCACGGCTAATTAAAAAAAAAAAGTATACACACCATTAGTCTAAAAGTATGTAGTATGGTGACTAGCACTAAACTACACAATTCAATTCTAAAATACATTCTACAAAGTTTACTCGTAATCAAGAAGAAACAGCGATAAAAGTCCAAAAAAAAAAATCTGCTGTTATCTTAAGTGCGGGATCATGCTAATAGCCGCTAACAATGCTAACAATAATGCTAACAGCACTCGACATTGTTTAGGGTTGCCAAAAGAAGTCAAATGTAGAAACAAACGACTGTTACCATCAAATAAATTAACAATAAACTACATTCGGCCCATACAATTAAATATGTAGTAATTTTCAGCTGATAGATTTTTTTTCTGCACTTTCTGATAATTTGAAGCATCATTTGTGCTTTAGAAAGTGTATAAAAATGTTGCCCACCATGACAGTCTACAGCAATCCCATGTAATTATGCACTTAAACAGTTAAGTAATAGAGCGACTTAAAAGAGATGGCATTCTTCCACGGCAAGTCAGGACACAGTCCACAGAAAGACGATGCGACGGAGGGGAAAATTCACAAACTAATGCAAAGAAGAAAACGAGTTATACGTCATTTGACAGGTCCCGACAACATGTACATTATATCTGAACACTTTTACTGCTTAGTGGAATTTATTTGATGTATCAGAAAACACACAAGATCAGATATTTACAAGACAGATGCTTATCATTTAACAAAAAAACTCGCTATATGTGTCAAATACATGAATTATTGCTTACTGTAAGTATGACATTCTGTACGCTTGTCAAACCTGATTTCAACTTGCTTTTAGTGTTTTTTTTCCCCAACAGTAAGTGTTTTAAACAATGGCTATTAGCTTTAAAGAGGTTTTTTTTTTAGGTATTTTTATCTTGCATTAATGATGATTGCAGTCCATTATCTCTGTTATTTTCACTGTTGTTTTGTCCCAGTTGTTATGCAAACTGGCAGGCAGCAGCATTCAAGCTGGCATTGAAATGTGTTTACAGTAATTAACATAATTTCACAGTGGAGGTTCTAATGATTTAATGCCGTTAATCCAGAGAGTTTCAAGCCATTTGAAAGCAGGAAAATGAATCAAAACCTACAACGTTCCACATGCTGTAATTTTATATTTGACATAGCCAGAATGAATGCTTAAGTTGGACTTTACCGTAGTTGATCACTATCCTATTTACAGTAAATATTTGTGTAAAAAAATTTAAAATAAAAATTGATGCCATGAGTAGCAATCAATGAAATAAAAAACATTATTGTATGTCGGGACCGTCGTAAACTGATAGCTCCTGGTACTCACTTTTTTGTGGCCAATACATGATTTGCAAGCACACGCTGGTCCCTAAATGAACACAATGAATGCATGCCGTGTGGCGTTCACTGCCTTGTAAATCCCATTACCTGGCATGGCTTCACACAGCAGAAAGACCGAGCTCCAGAGGTAAAAATGGAGGTCAGGTGGGAGGGGTGAAGGAGGGAGTCACGGTGGGGCCTTTTTGAAGGATTCAGTCAGACAGTAATCCTCCGACCTGGCGGCAACTTCACCCTTGCCAACTGCATGTTACAAACTCTGTCTAGGGGGAAAAGTGACCTGTAAAGTCTGGTCAATGGAGGAAGCTCAGGCAGCGAAATAACGACGGGTGCTCAAATGATGCTGATGGCTGGAACATATTGACGAAATAAGCTGTGAAATGTGCAGGTTTGCTCGGCGACTGCTTCCTCACAGATGGCCAATCCATCAACCCACTCTCTCGCTGATTTTTTTTTTTCCAAAATAAAGAAGAAAAAAAACAGTCATCCAATATAGCTACATTAGATGATCACGTAGTTACTTATCAGTCTTCTCTACAATGAATCAACAATGGGAAGTATCCCTAAACATCCAACTATTCCTTCCATTTTCCATCTTTAATGTTTTCCTGTATTCTGAGATCCTGTCAGGGCTCATTTAGGCAGTGTGTATAACTTCATTGCACTTGACTTTTTTTTTTTCACTTTAAGCCTCTTGCCTTGTCAGAGTCCCAGAAAAAGAACATCTAATAGGCTTTTAAAAGAGGCATTTCATGCATTTCCCCCCCCCCCCCCCCCCAAAAATTGGAAACGGTCCCCAGGCAGCTTCATAAAAACTGTCTGACGTATTTGGTCAAAATAAAAAAAATTGCCATGTCAGCATTCCAAATAAGGATCTGTATCTGAATAAAGGTTACGAAAAAAAAAAAAATACACAAACGATAAAGAAAGAGAGATATAAAAGGTGCTAGATGAATGAAGTTTGATTTAATTGAATTTCATACTTAATTTCATACCTGAACCCGGATAAGCGGTAGTAAATGGATGGATGAGTAGGCAAAATTTAAAAAGTACATTTTTCATATTACGTCAAAAATCATTGTAGCTTCTGTGAAAAGAATGCAAATTGCTAGCAGACGTTCTGGCCCAGAATAACAAGTCAGCAGTGCACCAGCAGCTCAGCTGTCACTACAAACTGATTCAAGTATTTCAATTTCAAGATTTTTTAAATTAGTTTTGACTCCTTTTAACTTTGAAGTACACTTTTTCTTCCCACAACATTTGTCAGAGGCCCTTTAATTTACACTGGAAACAACAGTGATCCACTATTGCACAACGCTGCCAAGTCTCCTCTCCTGGAAAGGGCCGTTTCCGTCAATCAGCTGACATCTGGCGAGGGAATCGAGGCAGGAGGAGCTCAGGATTGAAGGAATGTCACAATGGCGAGGACGGTGGGAAAAGGATGGGAAACTAGGTGAAGAGGCAGTTAATGCGAGGAGGTGAGGGGAGTGGGAAAGACATTCTTTCACCAACGTGAGGTTTCCGTCCCGGCTAAACACTTTGAAACCGTGGAATGTCACAAATGACTGACACAACACTTTGCCTACAATGCGTTGTCGATATTTATGTCGGCGCGAGTGCTTTTGACTCGTATTTTGCAACAACTGGCATGTGTCCATATTATTCAAGAAAAAAAAACTTCCATTGAGTCTGAGCGTTCTCCCGCCTGCCAGTGCGTCTCGTCACGAGAGGAGAATTATGGAATGCCAGAAGGAAAGAGCTTCTAGCAGGCATGCGTCCAGCGGCTGCTGCAGTGAGGCTTCCTGCGGGTTCAACGCGGTAGCTGACAGCTACTGTTCAAATGATGGGGAAAGATGGCACTTTGATTGTTTCTTCAGATCGTTCGCAGTCTAGGTGAATGCATTTGAATAGTTCCTTCATTTTGATTGTCTGTTGGGGGACCAGTTAGCATGTCTGCCTCACAGTCCGGATGTTCAGAGTTTAAATCTGTCTTCCTTTATGGCATAAATCAGCTGACATTGAAGACCCTGAATTTTCCATAGGTATAAATGTGAGTGTGATTGTTTTGCATGTGAATTGTGATTGGCTGGTGGAGGTGTACTCTGCATCATGCCCAAAAGAGAGCTGGCATTGGCTCCAGCTCACCCAATTAGTGATGTAATTTAAGTATTTTTTTAAGTTGAGTTGCAAGACTAATTTCGAACACTAAAACTTTCATGCATATATTGAAGCCATTGTTGAATAATATCCAAAGAAAACAATAGTGATTCTCACCAAACTGAGGTCTTGTGAGAAAAGCATGACAGTGTTTTTTTTTTTAACGATTTTTTTTTCCTGGGAATGTTTGGTTAAATTCCAAATAGAATGGTCTTCAAACATTCACCTGTGAACCTTTCACCATGCTATCATTAAGTATACCTAATTCCTCTCCTTTTCGCTCAGCAATATATGCTGTGATTTAAAATCTCTCATTAAGATCATTAGTCTTGCCTCAGTTATTTGCTGAAAACGATAGCAAACTCTAGGGCACTGACAAGACATTTTAGCTATTCAATATATGTGGAAGATTTAAAGATATCAAATGAAACGGAATTAATTTGAAGCTGTTAAGCAGGAAAGTCATTGAAAAATCAACTCACTTTTGGTTTGGATTGAACATAATATCTTGAATTATCTTCTATAGTCAAATTGCAAGAAAATGGCTGACCTGTTGACCATAATCTACCCTCTGTTACAAACGGCTGTATTAATGACAAGACACTGTTAGCTTCGACTGTATTTATCATGACTTGCTGAGGCTCCCTGTCGAGTGCCTGTAGGTGGCACACTTTTCCTGGAATTTGCCACAGCTGAAGCTGGCTGGGCCCTTGCCCAAAGTCAGCTGTCTATGAGGCCATTGTATCACTGAGGTAAAGATAGCATCACCTCAGCAGGCCACAGAGTGCCCAGTGTTCATGTCCAACTGAATCTGAACTGGAGCTGCCCCCCCCACCCCCCCGACAAGCTGGTCTCTTCATACCCACTACCACCTCCTCCATCCCTCATGTGCAGTTTATAGCCTAATTACAATAAACTGCTCACCTCCACATGCTTTACCTTACGAAAAGCCTTTCCTGTACTGTAGTCTAAAATGATTTGGAATGTACAGTTGGTAGGCAGTGTGCTTCAGTGGCAATACGCTGACAGTTGACATGCTGGCGAATGAGCCCAAGATCAGGTGCGTAAGGCGTGTATTTAGCTGTCATTACAAAAGTCGAGCGACTGATGAGGCTGTCAAGGGAGGACGGTGTTGATTGACAAGATAATTGTGTCTGTCAACCTTCAACGCTGAAGTAAATGCTGCACACGAGACAGGCAACTGTTCAGTACAAATAAGTACAGAATATCATAATGACAAGAGAGTAAATGATATTTCCGATAAAGCTCGATGTCAAGTTTCAGTCCGATGCTTGTTAAGTAAACAGATCATGAATTTGATGGACTACACCAGCGGTTTCTAATTTGTAGGCAGTGGGCCATTTGCTACCTGGCTATACACAGAGCCTGAGCAAAAAGTATTTAAGATTTATTGAACATCACAATCTAAAATGTTTTATTTTGAAATTCAGGCACATCCGCCTGTGCCAGTCTGTATGGTGTACGCATGGGAACCCACTCATCTTAGGTCTCATTAGTCAATAAGTCAAAAGATAAGCCCGAAATCTAGCAAAAATTACTTAGTAAAGCGTACAAACATCTTTGGAGAGCTTCTTTGGAAACGGGAAAAGGCCAAATTATGAAACTGAAGGAGAAGAGCCAACATCTTCCAAGAAAAATGAATTTGCATTTAACAGACAATATCAGCATTCCTATACTTTAAAAATGGATTTATAGCTTGAGGATTATTATTATTATCTACTGTATATTGAATCTTCAAAATAGTGACTAGTGTGTTTAATGTGGCTTGTGAGTATATAAGGACAAAATGACTTCCTTTTTTCAGGACACTTTATTCTCATATGCAATCACAAGTTTTTTTGTAAAAATATCAACACTCTAAGGCCTTCAAGTTCCTCCAGCGCTGTCGGTAGCGCCCCAGGACAGACAGAGAAGTATATCCTCCCCTTGCAGAACAGGATATCCTGTCTATGACAAGTGCCCTCAGACGGCTCAGACCCTCAAACAAAATAAAGTGTTTCCAAAACGCGGTGTGAGGCAATCACAAGCTCAGTCACGGGCCACCCAAAAATAGTTTACCCATTTTAATCCCAGCTACATCCTGATATCATCTGAGAAGCAGAGTTGATTCCAAGCTAAACACATTTTCCCTAAACATATAAAGATACGGCGGGATAACACTTTGATGAAAAGCACTCAGATGCTAAGTCCAATCAGCATGCTTACCAGACCTCATTATCAGCCTGATTCTTGCACGTCTCTCTTGTTCTTTGTCACGATGTACCACATACAGTACGTATCAAAGAGCTTTTTTACCTGCATGTCTATCCATATGTTGCTTTAAAAAACACATGCTCATACATATACATGTTTTCAAAGGTTCAAATATACGATGGGGAGTTTCGAATCATAACGCGTGGCATCGTGAGGTGGAGTCTGGGCAAACACAGGATCCAGACTCTGGTCCCCCAGGCCTTCAAGGCCACATGATCCCTCCCACCCATGGAGGAACCTCTCTGCAGTCCACAGTGCAGATGTTTGGGTTTCTTTCACATCCATGCACATCTAAATGCGTCTCACAGCAAGCAGATCCTAATCCACAGTCAAGGAAAGCTCTCCCCCTTTGTTGTCTTTGCACATTTGCCCCCTCACTCTGTTTTTAACGCTGGGGGAGAAACGTTTTCCATTACCGGGGAGGGAATATGAATGGTTGCTTTGTTGGTTGGTCTCCATGTTGGTTTTTGCCAGGACCTCAAGTGGCCCCCCGGACCACCAACCACAGTATACACCTAAAACCATCTATACCATCCTTCTTGCTCTCATACTATAAACAAACTAATGTTTTCTTCTTTGAGGATTGGCATATCCTTTGTTATTTATTGTCATCACAGGAAATAAGTGTAGAGCGATCTTTGATCAGAATGAGATCATCTGGAAACACAAATAGGACCAAGGGGCTGAACAAAGGTTGCTGAGTCTTTCAGGCCTGACCAAGCTTATTTAGGGAGAAGGAAAGTATCTGTTTTTTCATCTGCCACATACCAACCTCAGCATATTCTTGACTCACTCAAACTGATTTGACTTGACTGATGCCGAGATTAAACACAATTCCTTGACAAATACGCAGCTGCAGAAATTATATCACACTTGAAAAGTGCAACTAAAATTAGTAATGCATAGGCTCAATAATGTATGGGCAGGTTTGTGAGGCACTTAAGTGTGTGTGATTATATTTGTTTCTGTATCATCTCAGTTGGTCGCTAACTGGTAGCTACTAGATTAAGATCTTTTTCACGGAGAACTGTCAGAGTTACTGAAGTTGGATAACTGGATCTCTAGGGGTTCATGACTACGAGGTAACCGTCCGTCCGTCCGTCTTCTTCCGCTTATCCGGGGTCGGGTCGCGGGGGCAGCAGCTTTAGCAGGGAAGCCCAGACTTCCCTCTCCCCAGCCACTTCAGCCAGCTCATCCGACGGGACCCCAAGGCGTTCCCAGGACAGCCGAGAGACATAGTCTCTCCAGCGCGTCCTGGGTCGTCCCCGGGGCCTCCTGCCGGTAGGACATGCCCGGAACACCTCCCCAGGGAGGCGTCCAGGAGGCATCCGAACCAGATGCCCGAGCCACCTCAACTGGTTCCTCTCAACGTGGAGGTAACCGCCTCACAAAACAATTAGCGACATGTTTCATTCACCAGACCCCTTTCAAAACGTCTGCGCAACGTCAAACAAACCATTCAAGTACCATGTCCACCTAAGTAGCCATGTAACAACATTAAAGGCAAGAAATGTCACTGGGACTTATGCCTGTTTGTGGGAAGGCCGCAGTATCCAGGGGTATTTCTTGGAGAGGCACGACCGATTTGGTGAGAGGTTACAAGGAGACAAACAGAGCCCAGGGTCAGTTTGTTTGGGATTCTTGAGAGGCGATAGCAATTCACAAAGCCCTTCTAATGGGAACCAGCTGACCACTAATAAATCTATAGCCAGGCTGGAGCTATTTGCTTTTGTTGTGGACGTTCAGAGGGGGGGGGGCTTGCTGTTTATTGTGCTTGATTCTTGCAAGCCCCTCAAAAGGAGGCAAGCACAATGTATATATACTGTGTTGAGTTTTCTCAAGTGGGAGATATTCTGATACTCCATAAAGGGAAATCCTCCCTCTCAGTAAATGTTACTCAAGTATTACTCAACTATACTTCTACTGAATCTTGTACTGATGGAACACTTGACGGAAACAAATATGACAAGATTTTGTGGACTGACTAATATTGGAATACTAGTTCCACAAGCAGGAATTTTGGTGTAATTAGCACACATTTGAGATACTCCCTGAGTTTTAGGTCATGTTTGGTGTCCAACCCCTGGGTAACAAGTCTTTTGTTGCTTTTCCAAAGTCAACACTGAGATCAAGATCGAGTTCAGTTATGGTTGAGAAGCAGCCGATCCAGGGGAATGTGTTTCCTCTCTAAAGCTTTAAGTCTTTTTTTTTTTTTTTTTGCCTCAAAGAGAAACAACGGTGTTTTGTTTTGTCTGAGCTTCTGATGCCCTGGTCAAGAATGCCAACATTCCTTTTAGAAGCGGCTTGATTTAATTATTGGAAATGATCCAGTAATAAGCTGTAAGAGTTGTCTGAATGACCATTAAGAAGCTGGTTTAGAAGATAATGTGCTAATTTACAAGAGCTATAAAGCCCGAGTTACAGTATTTTTAAATGTGTGATTTTTTTGCATTTAGACCAACTGGCAGTGTTCACATAGCTGACATTAATGCAGTTTGTTTCAGATCAATTCCTTTATATTTTGCCATTCACAATTACCCTGCAACTAGTCCATGGTGTCCAACTTTCTCTCTTCTTTTACAGGAATTAGATCCACCTCCTACCATAATCCTAAAACTCAAAACCTTTGGATTATTAACCGACAATAAGGATGAGCGTTAAATCACTAAATTCATCTAGTTATTACATTTTTTACTGATTACGTGGTAGAGGAAAAGTCCACTGTAGAAGCAGCAGCACGTGAGCTTTGAGGTATTCCCTATTCCGTGTATTCTCCGTATTTTTTCATTACCCTTCACATACTTTACCAAGGGAATTTTCATGTGGCACCTGGTTTCACTGCACTGTAATTTATTTGAGAAAATGTAGGCATTTCATACAAGCTTGGAAACTGGTAATATAGCTATTTCTAGCGCATAACTGCTGGATAAATCAAGACCTTGTCCCATCCAGCTAGCCAGTATTGACACAGGCCTGTTCTCTGCTGCTGAAAAAGCTCGCCCTGTTTGTAGTCACAATCCACACCTTGAGCTAACTGGGCACAGCATCATTCCTACTCCACGATCAAAGGATTCCTCAAGCGGCATATATAGAGGGCTCTCTGTGGAGAAATTGTACACAAGGTTGAACTTTTTCTTTAAATTTTATAGTAAGTGATGTACAATATAAATATTCCAGTAGTGAGCGGCAATCTTACTTCACAGGAACATCTTGGTTACTTCTTTTGAACAATGAATTCACACTGACTGGCTGTTCCATAAATCATCTCGTTTTAGACCGTTCATCTTTTTCTGGTTCTCTTCAGACATTAAATGCTTCTTTTGTAATTGTCTTTAGATCCCAATAATTAATATCTAATGAGACACAAATGACTTCCTAGATTGGACTCATTCATCACAACTCACTTGATAGATACAGATCAAATGCACACCAAGCTTTGTGACAATTTACTGTCGGAATGTGAAATCTTTCAAAGTCACAGTCAAAATTCAAGTCAAATTTCTGCACTGAGCATAGCTGAATGAATTAGCTGGAAGCGGGAGGTAGTTTGATCATCTATCGTCTACTTCCCTCACTCTGATCGGAAGCAAAATATATGTCGAATTTGGATGTCATCCATCCACTTAAAGACGCAAGAATACTCCAACAATCACTTTACCATTGATGTGACTCTTTCAAAAGGGGATTAAAAACGTATATAGTGCATTATCTATGCAACACAAACAGCAAAGTAAGGTGCTAAGCAACATGGCATTTCACATTTAAGGTTGCTGAACAGACTTGAAAATATTTCCCTAATTAAAAGGCAACTGTGCTGGCTGAAAATAAATGACATTTCCTGTTGTGTTGAAATTAGTACCCACTAATCACCGACTGCTTTATGCCTTTTAGGACACTTAGAAAACCGTTTTGTTTGAGTCCATTATTCCACAATAAGCCCATTATAAAGAGATGATAATGCCAGCTCCGCCGTTCTACACCCTCCGATTTGCTTGGCAGGATTGTTTCATTCCTGATTCATTTTGTTTAATGGTGCACCATAATCAGCTTAGTGGATTGCTGCTCTTTTGCTGACAAAGCCGGTGGGCATTTCTACCACAAGGGGGCTACTTTTGGATAGGACCCTCGGAGTGTACTGTACAAGTGAATAGCGGCTCTGTTTACAAATGCACTTTCCCAAGCATCATTCCCCACCATGCACATAGTGTCTCTTTAGGTGACCATGAATTGAGCTCTCTCACATATGCACACACAGGAGAAGTCATTACCAACAGTGTGCCAAAATATAATTTTCACTATTTCCAGCTTTCACATACACACAACTCTGTCAAAGGTTCATACAATATTCACAAACACATACGAACAACTCCAACCAAGATAAATACATAATATGACAGGATATGTTTGTTTTTCTTCTTAACTATTTAAGAGCAATCTCTGTCATATGTGCTGTGTATTAATGCAACCTGAACACTGTACTTTTGTCCAGACATGCCGGTAGTGTTATAAATTGGCCCAGTGACCCGTTTTATGCTGTTCAAAATCCCCCTAGTGTTAGACTGGGTTACTAATCTGGACAAGGTAAATTAACAAATTATGTTTTCTGATGGAAGTGTACAATATATCTCCCCACTGAATCAACTAGCATAAATGTATTAATGGGTACACACAATTTTAGAACTCCATTGTGGAATTCTGACAAATAGCAAATAGCAATAAAAAGCAGTATCCCACACAACAAGGCCATAACACACAAGTTAGTAAACAACAATAAAAAAAAAAAGTATCAGTATGCTAAAATATTTCATATTACTGTATTTTTGCTTAGTACCAGTCAAAAAATGCACACAGAAAAGCATCATATATAAATCACTTCGGAATATTAGCCTTTTTTTTGGTTGAAACTTATTTTACAAAAACTGAGGCCAAGAACAGTAGAGCTCGGCCTACTGTTCTCAAAATCTCCGTTCCCTGATCATGTTGACGGCACCAAACGAGTTCCAGTTGAATTTCCTTGAATAGCAAATACATACAAATACATACAATTGTGTGTTAAAAAGTTGAATTATAATGAAGATAGCAATACACTATGCTAACCTAGCTAATCCTGTTCACATGGCAATCATTTTTTTTCCACAATACTAACATTCAATAATGATAAAAAAAAAAACACAACAGAGATGAACGAAGGGGGAATGTTGCTTACATTCTACATTTCCATTAGTTTTCCCCTTTTATCTATAATAAAATATATTGTGCATGCTTACGGTTACCTACAGTGTAATTTTGTTTTACAACAACCAAGGGAAGCCACTTTGTTCTCACTTCAGAGTTGAGTAATACCCTATATGAACTAGACAATATATATAAAAAAAATCCTAAAGCAGTTAGAATGTATAATCTCAAGATAAATTTCCAGGTCAGCCCCACTCTCTTTTAAGACCCCAGCAGCCTGCTCAGTGTAGCGGAGTCAGTAAACAAATCTGCAATCACCTGTCCCTCCTCCCCGCCTTTACAATCACTGACTTTATTGTCCTCTTAACCCCCCCTAACACAAATAGACCCACTCACTCCCTCACCAATTAAGTATGTGCTGCTTATCGGAAGCTACTGCTTTCAGCTAACGTTTATCTGTAGATTCAACAATAGTCATTGCAGCTCTGCTTACCTTTTGGCTTTGACATATTTCACAAAGTGAAGGCAGCGTTTCTTATACTACATTTCATACATGTGCCAGTTATAGTGTGTAGCCTATGTGGCACATGCAGACACATTAGCAACACAAATATTTATTTTACTTGAAGATATTATAGACATTACTCCAAGTTTTGCCATCTAATTTCTCATAATTGGCATTTCTCTATTACCCTTCCATTACACCCTCACCCCCCACCTTCTCCATCACTCGTCTCGTCTGAACCCCCTCTTCCCTGGCCTGCCATCTCTCAGCATTCCTCAAGTTCACCACACAGAGCTTCATTGTGTCGTTGGGTTGAGGAGGGCGTTCCACCTTAGGACACCACACACACTAGATCAACTTACAGTCATTTCCTGACGACACAACTCGAACCAAACCTTAACATGGGCCATGAGTGTGATTTTTACACCCCAAAAGTAAAGCCAACCTGACCCCGTCCCTCCATATTTCTACCCACTTTTTTGTACCTTCATGTCACTCCATCCATGCCCACCTTCATTCCCTTTTTCTTCCGCTCTCACTTCCACTGCTTTTGGACGTAAGCCATCATCAACAATCTCCACCCACTTTACGTTTCTTTTTTTTTTTACGCAATGTTTACAACCAAACATCTCGACTCAAAAAGGCCATTGATGAGCCTCAGAGTTTTCAAAGAGGAGGAGAAGGTGGACGGAGGGGGGCATGGAAGATAATTTGAGGGGGCCAACTTCTCCTCTATAAAATACCTGAGATGCCAGAACGAGAGCACCTCCGCCCTGGTGCGGCCACATGCGGTGGTTCATCATGAGAGCGCTCCTTCATGGCATCCATGGCCTCACTATTCCAATACTTTTGGAGGGGCGTTTATAAACTGCGACATTAAAGCATATTTTAAGTTTTCCATGGCAAAAAAAATAGCGATTTATGAATCACGTCTATAGCTGGTGCTTTACCTATATCAGAAGTTGCATATGGCGCTGTGCAGGCGCTGACCCATTTTATCAACCTCCAGGCTAATGAGTTCAATTGGAACCATTTGAGAGCTTACCACTTGTGACTGAGAAACATAATTCTGTAAGTCTCTGAGACTCTGCAACTGGTCATAAACAGCAAAGTTGTTTCCCAGCTGAGAGAAGGCTTGATGCCGCCGGCTGAAAGGCAATTTCGTGGCCGAATTTATGTTATCATTCTGATGTACATCACTGACTAAATGCATGTGACAACACACACCTGTGAGCTGAAACACAACGCACGACTGCGCACACAATGCACGCTTCGCACACTCAGGGTCGCGACGCCAGCATTCCTGAGAGGCTTAGGTTGTGGCTGAAAAGAATGAGCAACCACACTGGGGGGATCTCCTCACCAGATAAAGCAGCATGTGGATGGCTTTGAGCTCCATTAGGCCATTCAAAGTAACCACAGTGATGAGAGGGCAGAACGTATCACTTTCCCAAATAGGCTGTTATGGAGTTCTTGTCACAGTGAATTATTTTCTTGAGTCTCGTGTTGTATTCCAAAGTTCTGAAGACATCCTACGACATAAAGGTGCAGTAAGTCCCGCTCTTGAAAAAAACGGAAATAGTTGCCACCCCCCTACAAATGTTTAGAATTGACGGTTTCAAATGGCAGGTCAGAATGCCGTGTTTATTGGGGGTGCATAGAACTTTAAAAAGCATAACATAAATATACCACACACTATGATCTCAAAACAGTTTAATATCATTTCAAATCTAGCATGCATTACCCTAAAAAATAAATGGCTGCCAACTAGAGTTAAACAATTAATCAAATTCACATTCACAATGTAGTAGAATGCAATAAAAAAAAAAATCCACATCTGCTTCATTTTGATCAGTCGGTAGATATATATATATATATATATATATATATATATATATGGTAGGCTTTATGTGCATATTTTGTTTATTTATTTGGGTGTCAGTTCAGTGTTTAAGAAGTGCAGTCCAAATGTTTACATATTATTGTTTCGAGAAAAATGAAAAGTTAAAGTGATGAAGTCACAAGATTGTTTGCATTATTGTTGTAACCTGATTTGTGATTTACAACATTTATATTTAAGCCACACTTATTTAGTTGAATTTTTGTTGGTTTTATTTTAGTGTAATTAATGCGTAATGTCATATTTTTGTTTTTATTGTTAAACAGATTTTTTTTGGTGCTTGTTTGTTAAAAAATACATGGGAAGAGAAATTTTTTGAAAAAAAATTGCATATTAAATCACAATTGCAATATTGAGGAAAACAATTGCAATTAGACTATCTTTCAAAATAGTTCGGCCCTTCTGCCAACTCAGTTGCCTCTTTATTTCAACTTTAATCCAGAGACCGACCATCAGAGATCATGGGGCGGCATTGGAGCATTATTTTGGTTAGCATATCATATTCAAAAGTCAGTGTCCCAAACTCATTTTGGCCCTTTCTTCATGAAATATGTGTCCTCTCACATTCCAAAAACATGTATGTTAACTTCATGGAAGACTCTAAATGATCCATGAGTATAAATGTTTTTTTGCAGTGTTATTGACTAACTCACTCCCATCAAACGTCCGCTGGGTCAACTAGTCATGAGTATAACCAAAAGTTATTTGAGTTCAGCTCACCCATGTCCCTGAAATGAACAGGATGAGTCATTTGTGTGTGTGTTTTTAACGTGGATCACCTCCAATGTTACCAACACCAAAGCGAGACGGGCTCAACTTCCCATTTGACACTTTGTCTCACCAGTGTTTAGTTTTCAAAACCTTGTACTCAAACGTGACACCTCTGAACAATTTGTGTGCATGCAAAGCAAAGCAATTCAAAAGTCAGTCAAGCCGGCCGCTTTCTAGGACTGCACATCCATCAGCGGGCGTAGACACGGTGATGTCATCCCTCCTGTGTAGAAACACGTAGTTTGCACGCTGCTCCACTCAACTCTTCCAAAAGGGCACGGGGCCGAGGATGAAGCTCGGAATCTCGTTTGGGTGCGAGGAATGCTCTATTTGGGGAGGTCTGGTGTCTTGTATGTGTGAGGGTGTCCGCCTGCATGACTAAGCATATGTTGCCTGTTTGTGTGTGTGTGTAATGGAGTGAGTGAGTGAGAGCAGGGCGCAACGGTGACAGTGCAGGATTGTATTGATTCAGCTGGGAAAGGAGCAAGTAAGTTATCATCAGGCCAGAAGATGATTTCTGAGCACAAATGTCAAATATTGTCAGCATCATTTTTAAGCAATCCATGCAATTGATACTCATCTCTGTGGTGGGTCAAATTTAGTAGACAGTATTTATTTTATTTTCACAAGGACATTAATTGACTTAGAAGTGTGTCCTCAAGCTTGACATATGACATACATTTTTCCCCCCATCAATTTTGATGAAGTGTGTTTCATCCAATAATTTACTCTAATTTGAACTTTGACTTATGACAGGTAGTATAATGCAAATCTGTCTTGTGCACTTTTGCTTTAAAGGGAAAGCCCCCCCCCCAAAAAAAAATATAAAAAAATAAAATGACCTATGCAGCCCTACAAGTCTAAATGCGGTATTCTGGTTAATATTGCATTAGTACAGGGGTGGGCACACTCGGTCCTCGAGGGCCGGAGTCCTGCAGGTTTTGGATGTTTCACTTCTCCAACAGCAGCAAGTTAAGCAGCAAAATCTAGCAGTTTTTGTCAATATCAAAAGGCGGCCATTTTGCCACTTGCTAAGAAAATGACATCACAGTTGTTCAGGTCAGAGTTAACATCTAATCACAGGCTGAGCTTCAGAAAACAGGTGAGCTGTGATTGGCCGTTGCCTGAGCACTGAGATGTCATCTTCGGTCAACAGCAAGTGGCAAAATGGCCGCCCCCTGAGATGGATAAAAACTGGATTTCTCATTTGAAAACATTTCACAGGTTTCTTAATAACATGTTTGTGATATGCTTTCATCAAAATACCCCAATTATAGGACATTGTCAACACCCTATTTCAGGTGTGGTGCCTGACCTGTTTGCTTCTGGACCAATTGCAAGTCAGGCTTCCATTTCCATGAAAATCAACGCAGAGCTTTGGCATTATGACTAGAGAGATTTCTAACTGATAGAAGCAGATCACCATCTCACACCATCTCTCCAAGACCCAACTTTTGTATCCGAGCAATTAAAAAAAGTCAATTTTTCCTATTTTGTCCTCTTTAAATCTATGTACAAATTATCTCTCCCCCTCCCCGTTTTCCTTTGTTTTCTTCGAAGAGACTGATTCCAGAAGTTAAGAGTCCAAAGTCACTAAATGCTGTCTGTTTTTCATCAGCATTCAAGGTAGCCTAATTTTTTTCGCCAGCTCAATGTCACTTAAAGCACTGAATTCGATTCAACGCTGTTTATTTTCCGCAATATTTGAGAAGGAGACTTTTTTTTTTTTTACTTTTATCTCTCTCCCTTCTCCATATCTGTTCCCATTTGTCCCTCATTTTCAGTGATTTTTGTGGCCCAAAAATAATAACTACCATGCAACAAAGCAAAGTCAAGACAGTCCTAATAATTATTGCACAACTAGTGTCATTTGAAACTTTAAATGTGTACAGATTTCGACTCTCGGCTTCTGTCTGCTGCTCTGAATGCGTCTGCTTTGTCTATCAGCATGTCCATCGGCCGTCCCACCTCTGCAGCAGGTCCTGTTTTTGAATGTGCAAAGGTATTTGTTTCAGTCAGGCTGCCTGGCTTCCTGCTTTCAATAGCAATACATCACCCCTGAACAGTCTACTTTCAAAACACCATGATCTCAAACCAAGTGAAATTCTGTCATTAATGGGAAGTTGTGACTTGAATAAATGGTCATGTATAAGAATAATAATACATCAACATTCATAGCATAAATAGAAAAAAATGCATGAAACCGGATCATTTCAGACCTCTTTCAAATGTGGAAAGAAAGTCTGAAAGTGTATCTGCAAATGCAAATTCAGTGTAAACGCACACATCAGATGTACCGCATCAACTGCAGCTTTGACCTTATCGAAATCGCAAATCCTTATGAGTTGGACCGAGCCACAGACTGCGTGAATGTGACATGAAACAAAATCATTGCCAGATAGGAAGCGACCTGAAGCTCACGCTCTTGTCAGACTTTAGGTTAGACTCGAGTTTAGCCTAGCCTAGCTAATTAACCTCGCTTCTTTTAGTTATTTTCTGGTTGCTCCACGCTCCACGTTGCCTCTCACAGGACAGTCTTGGTACTACCATTCATTGTCGCTCACAGCTTTAATTTTGTCTGGAGGTCTTTGAACGTCCACGTCTGCATTACTTCATGTCTCACACGTCATACAAAGGCAGTATTGGAGTGCGAAATCTAATGTGACGCTGTTGAGTTATGTGTCAGCACTCATGAAATTTCCAGTTTTTCACCACCATTTTTTTTTTCCTGAACATCACTTTTCTGGCACATTCTCAAATTGAAGCCTCACAATCACAAAATTGGTCCATTGAGTGAGTTTATTTATTCATTCATCTTTACAAAATGTCTCAATAATATACAAAAATAACTGCAATAAATAGTTTTGAACTAATTCCAGTGCATTACTTCCATCCATCCATGATCCATAAACTACTGCGCAATTCCAGCGCATTACTTTGTGTTGAAAAAAAAAAATACTACAAAAAAAAAAAATTTGCAAAAGCAGATAACTATAACGTCAAATTCTGTTCACTAGAAAACCCGCGAAAATTTATAGATTACAAAATTGGATATAATTAGCAATGAGTCTCCGAGGAGATATTTTGACCCACTCTTCCTTGCAGAATTGATTTAATACAGCAACACTGTATTGTTTTCAAGCATGAATGGCCTTTTGAAGATTATGCCAACGTATTTCAATCACATTCAAGTCTGGACTTCAACTAGGTAAATACTTTTTCATGGCACAGTACAGTATGTACCAACATGGCCAAATACATTGACAAAAGCATAACTTCAACAAAATCATTCTAATTATTATTATTATAATTATAGAAGTCTATAACTAAAAGTAACGTGCAAAAAAAAAAAAGGGTCCCTTTTCTACTAACAGCATGTTGCTTTTTTGGACAAATCCCTACCAAACTCTCTCTCTCATGGATGTTCTCTCTGAAAGATAATCTTAGCAGAACCTGGACTGACACTTTGGCGTCGTCTGCTGCTCGCCAGAATAGTGTGAGCTTTGTTCGAGACGGCCGCTGACTTCTGCAAACACGCCCGGGCTGCCCTGTTGACTCTGCATGCTGCGAGCCAGACAGAGGCGTGTGTCTTGAATCTGCTGCAGGTACACAAAGATGGCCTCTCTGACACATCGCCGCATACGCACGTGTCTGCACTCAAGCTAGTATCGAGGCTCTTGTAGAAGCTCGTGTTGGAAACATTTCCATCCGCGGCAGCTGGATCTTCACATCCTGTGCATAAATCGGAAAAACACGCAAAAAACGCAAACGCTGCTTACGAATACAATTAACCTATGTATGGTTAGAAAGCCCGACTCCCATGGCGGTCCACCACGTCAATAAAGTAGCATTTGTTTTTGGGCGATTTTCTGGTTTATTTAGCCAGTCTGGAGGCACGTTAATGTGCCGGTTCCCAGCCACTCTTTCTGTATGCTCCATCAATAAACATGGCAGTTCATAAGACAAGGGCCATGTTATTCGCGAGCGGATGTGACTTTAGGGTTATTTGAGGTGTAAAAATGTCCTAGATTCTCTTGGGATGGGAGACTAAAAATGGGATCAAATTGATGGGCTAGTCTTAATAGGTTCACCACTAATGATAGAGGCACGAGAGCCTGGTGACAACTAACTCTGCTAGTGATGCCCAGTTGGAAATCAATTGTCAATCATCATTCTGATTAAACTGTTTTCATGTGCGTCGATCAGATTATTAATCGATATAAACCACCCCTCTCGTTCTGAATAAAATCTTGATCGGGTCAGTATAAGATAAGATAAGATCCACTGATTGTCACACCCATCTAAGTGGGGTGAAATTTGTTTTCCGCATTTGACCCATCCCCTGAGGGAGCGGTGAGCAGCAGCAGCGCCACGCTCGGGAATCATGTGGTGATCTAACCTCCCAATTCCAACCCTTATGCTGAGTGTCAAGCAGAGTGGCAATCGGTCCCATTTTTTATAGTCTTGGTATGACCCGGCCGGGAATTGAACCCACGACCTCCCAATCTCAGGGCGGACACTCTAACCACTCGCCCACTGAGCTGGCATATATATTAATATGAATATTAATAGAATTAATAGAATATTCCGAATGGGGTGTGTACATGAAGTATTTCTATTCCAATCACGCTTTTAATCTGAATAAATGTAAACGTAGCCACTTTGTTGTGGTAGCTATTCTTCTCATCTTATTCACTCCCAACCATTTTCACTCCCCGGCTGTTTTACTGAATTGTATTCTATTGCTATAAAAACATGGAACCCATCAAAAGATAGATTAGAGTCTCTTCTTTTTATCTGTTTCCGTTTTGCAGCAATTAGCATTAGATTATAGCTAGGTTTCATCAATATTCACAAATATATTTTAAACACTGGGAAAAGAGCTTTTTTTTCCAACATGGCCCTGGTTGATCTCTTTTAACTCTGCTGCCACCTGCTGGTTTTTTTTTGTAATAACTACCATTGCTTTAAGCGCCCTCTTCAGGTCAGAGGCTGCATAAAAGCCTTCTGTATGCTCTAGCATAAAAAAACTAAAATAAAAAATATATAATCACGTTTTTGGGACTCTGGTGATATTTAAAATGGAACGTTTTATGCATTTTTGGGAGCAAATTTAGTTAATATTTTAATGGTTTAAAAAAAAATCTAATTACAAAAGGAACTAAATACTAGAAAATACCCGCTAATGTTATTATTACACTGTTCGCCAAATGAGTATGACAAGAATATCAGGGTTGTACTTCCTTAAAGTGAGGCTTGTGGTGTAAATTTCCACTTAAATTACCAAATGTTGTTTTTTTCCCTGGTTTGACTGACAGTAACAAAACTACAAAAGAAGTCCAAGTGATTGCCTTAAGGTAGCAGTCATTATCCCCATTTGGCCCCACAGATAAAAGCACTACAAATAAGCAATGTTATTGCTACTATAGGCAGCCTTGCAGGGATCAGGCAGTGATGTCATCACTTTTTGTTATCCGAACCAAAATGTCACATGGCCTCAGTTAGAACGTTAACCCTGCTTTGTGCGCCGTCAGCGAATCCCACCCACCCGCTGCTTCACTTTAACCCTCCTCCGATCATTCCCTCTCGCCATCGATCCTCTCCCGCATTCCATCCTTCCCACCCACCTTACCTCTCTCTCTCTCTCTTTTCTCTTTTTTTTTAAATTCCTGCAACTGCACCAAGCCCCTTTGCTCTTCATTTCTCTCCTGATTATCTTTCCAGACCTCATTTCCAAACAGCTTCAGACGGAGACGCTTCCCATCAGTTTTGCCTCCTTAAAAGTGACCCGATGACTTCCTAATTTCATTGCGAAATAAATTGTCCGTGTGCTTGACTTGTTTCACTGAAACAACTAGCTATGAATTGCAGTAAATGCGTTTTGGACGTTATAGTGTGGAGCTTGTAAAAATAGATGGAATAGTTTGATTTTGTTATTTTCATTTTATCTCCATCCATCCAGCCATTTACTTCCGGGGTCTGAGCCTCTCTCAGCTAAACGAGCTTCTCACCTGATCTCCCAGAGGGAGCTCGGATGCCCTCATTTCAGCCACTTGTATCTGGGATCTCCTATTCTAGTCTTCCCTCACTTGTGAACAAGACCCCAAGATACTTGAACTCTAGGGGCAGGATCTCGTCCATGACCCGGAGAGAACTTTTTTTAACACTATTCCGGTTTGGAAAGTTGCTCAAAACATTGCCTATAGTTTAATGAAAATTTTAAGATTGCCACTGTATCACACAGTTTGGGGAACAAACCAATCAGAGGCTCACCAGTGTCCCACAATGGATTGTTTTCATTTTTATCTGACCGTCTCCCTACCTCTGTCCTTCTCCTCTTTTTTTTTTTTCTGCATTACTTAAGTGGCTTTGTCATCTGCCTCATGTTGCCAAGGAAACAGCACGAGTTAAACCGGTGAGGCCGTTTTTTAGTTTTTTTTTTCCCTGGAGAGCTCAGTATTGTTCATTCGGTAATTTTACCAATTTGACATGTCATCATCATTGCTCTCTTTTTTTTTGGGTGAGGCCGTTTTTTAATTGTAGCCTATGAAAAAACAACAAATGGCTACACGGGAATGTGATTTGACCAGGAAATAGAATGCCAGTAACAGTGATGATCCGAGGTGTTGTTGACTTTTTCTTTAGTTCTGAGCAGAATTAACAAGAAGTTAAAAGTCAAAATAACGTCATCCAGTAAGGTTTTCCTGGTAATCCACATGTTGTATGTGGTAGATGCCCCGCCAGTTTCAACACATCAATGAACCTAAAACGCATCCATGGGTTTTGAAGATGCGAAATCCACACCAAAAGGCCCCAAACCTTCAACCAGATTGTAGAGTAGACCACCTCCAAAGCTGGTATTAGGTCTGCAGTCTGTCGATGCGTAATTGGTAGTCTCGTGATCGTGTGACTTTGATGGCTAAGCTTGCAGGCTTTACGGGACCGCAAAAATGAAACACTTATAAGTTGCTGTTACGTAGTCAAACAGAAAGCAGCATTGTGCCCTAGTGGTTAGTACGCCTGCCTCGCAGTTCAGGTTTGAATCTCGGCTCAGGCCTTACTGTATGGAGTTTGCATCTCCGGCTCGACCCCCCCCGCCCCCCAAATTAATATGTAAACATGGCAGCTTGGAATATAGAATGAAATAATTTATTTCTCAAGCGATGATGTCATTGAATGAAATTGTTTTTGGCATTCGTCGCCATCCAAGTGTTGGAGCTTGTGAGGCTCGCAGGTGTTTATGACGTCCCCATAATCATGTAGGAACTCAATTAATGGCCCTCACACGTTGTTTTTTTTTGGCCCTCACACGGCCAAGCGGGTAGAGAATAGATTCAGTGCTGCACCAGCTGCTGTCCTGGCTAATAAAGGTGTTCAAATGTCAAAGGTCATAGGTCACAACCTGCTTCGGGGTGAGGACCTTACAAAAGACAGCCAAAACGATCTCCACTGTGATTTATATTTAGAAACAAGTTGAGGGTAATAACATTTGCTCCGGAAAATAAACATCAATTGTTTGTTTTTTTGTTTAATATTTACAACATTATAAATTATGTTGAAGTCATGCTTAGTACTTTTTCCCAAAGGTCTAGAAAATGGATGGGGAGTTGTGAATAATAATAGCATGTTTAAAAAGATATGCAACATATGCAGTTTTTAATAATGTGTCTCGCTGACGCCATCAAATATCAACAACCACTTTTGATGCTATTTTTGCAATGTCACTGAAAAGAGCCCATTTTGAGGGTATGGGCGGGTTTCATGCAAATGAATTACTGCTGGCCCCGCCCCCCACAACAACGTCAATGCCGACTTTCATCACCATGATGACCGTGGCGTAGGTAACTACTTGCCGAACCACTCCGAAGTGAAAAGCGAGCCCCATAATGATGGAGTAAAAGCATCATTTGCATTTTCACTTGTAGGGGCATCACTTCATCACCAAACACAAACATCCCACATTGACAACGTAGCCAAATATTCGAGTACTGTATGTATTGCTTTAGAAGTGCTAACGCTGATAATGCTGTTAGCTAATATGTGCTAAAACTGCAGCTCTGCTTATCTAAAATGATGGATCGTCGCTGAGCCTAGCTACCATGGGCGTAGAAAAATGGCGCAGTGCAGTATTGTGTAAATTAGCCCATTTTCATTTTCAGAAACAGGTAGCTCACAAAAAAAAAGTGCTTGTTTGTACATTTTTAAACTTATTGGGTCGGCAGAAATTCCAAATATTTGTATGCAAGATATTAAATAGTAACATTTCTATCGCTTGAATCCAAATACTATTCCAATTGGTGTGGTTAGTGTGTGTAACTCTGAGGCGTGTTTTGTAATGACAAGAGCTGTTTGGCACAACTCGGCCCAAGCGGAATTTGCATGAATTATTGCGGTCCGGCGCAAACCGCCCAAAAACATGCGCGCTTTTGAACAAACCTGTCGAGGCAAACGCAGTCGGTATTTTCACGTCAGCCTCGGGCTGCCATCAGATTGCTTTTTATGTCATATTACACTGTGATATATGAGGTTGCTATGATTTGCTGTAATGTGCGAAGCAATTTTTTTTGTGAATTTTGAGGGGAAATTCTTTCATGCTGCTCCATTTTATTTGGTGATTTGTATGTTTTTCCCCACATGACACCTGTTGGGAGTGCATTGAGGTCACAACAAAGCAGAGGGGGGGGAAAAAAATGTATGAGTAGCTTTCTATGAACCCTACAGGAAGGAAAGGGGGAGGGCAGCAAAGTTGGGAAGAAAGTTATTTTTTGCAAAGGGGGCTTCAGTGGCAGCACGTGGGGAAGGGAGTGGTCTCGAACCGATGGAGGGAGGTGTGTGTGTGTGTGGGGTGGGGGGTGGGGGGGGCGACCTGGTAGACAGAATGGGAGGGAAAGTGTGCTCAGATTTCAGCCTGACTGGGGGTAAGGGGCCGGGCTGATTCTTGGGAATATACGAAGATTCATTGAAGGCAACGGGGACATAAAACTACCGCTTGTGGCCCTCAAAGCGGTCGGTGCTGAGCTTGTTACTGCAGGTCCGAGTCCTGCCTGCCGGTTTTCCCCCCCTTTCCTCCTCCCCTCGTCGCCGCTCGGCAAGGGTGACTGTTGAATGGTGCGGCTTTGAAATCACTGGAGGACACACGCATTTGAGAGACTCCATCCGCGCGAGAACTTTTTCCCTCCAGGGCCACTGCGTGTCTAATATTTAGACATGGTCGGCTTCCTGGATTCAAGGACTCTACTGCTACTTGCAGCCGCACAAGTGTGCCTATTAGCCCTTGTCAGATGTCAGGACGGCAACCGTAAGTGACCTTTATTCTTCTTCTTATGAGGCAAAGTTGTGTTTTTTGCGCATTGTGCCTTTAACGCTGGAGTTGGAAGCTGTGGAGCGCAGGTGTGTGTGTGTGTGACTAATAAGTTGTGTGGACCTTCTGGATAATAAGTGGGATGGTTGCCAGTGTCCACTGCTTTACTTGGTGGCATAAAACCAGATTTTATAAAATGATAACTTGCACAAAAGCTGGAGCCAACTGTGAAAGTTAGCTGTGACTGCCCCTGGGTGCCTTCCTTACTCTCCCTCCTCCTCCCATGCTGCTGTCTTAAGATGAACACCTGTGGGTGCTTTATGAGCACTGCCAAGCTCTTTTTTTTTTTTTTTTACCATTCATTCGCTTAATATAGAGCAGTGTTTCTTAACGTTTGTACACTCAAGAATACACCGGGGGAAAAAAAACTTTATTTAATTTGCACATGTGAATTAGTTGCACATGATAAAACGTGTTAACCCCTTATTTTATTTTGAATTGGCTTGGTCAGAACCAACAAAAAGCCAAAAAAATGGTCAAATAACGCCCTGGAGTTTGACATATTCTGGGGGGGGTTTGGGCACAGAGCGGGTAATTACATCGGTTTGCCACATTTTAGTCATTTGCAACCGGTGTACTTGATCAGATTAAATGCTTTTTATCATACATACAGGGATTTTCAAATACCACCATAGTGACCAACATTAGAAGGCCGTAGCATAGGAGGCCCAAATGATTCTGTTGTGCTTTAAATTTAAACAATTGGACATTCTATCTATCTATCTACAATATCTATCTATGTACAATATCTTTCTAACAGAGCTGTCAAAATTAATCGATTAATCGACAATTCTAGCTATCTGAGCTGTCAAAATGATCAGATTAATCGACAATTCTAGCTGAGTTGTAAAAATTATTCGATTAATCGACAATTCTAGTAGCTATCTGAGCTGTCAAAATTAGCCGATTAATCGACAATTCTAGCCACCTGAGCTGTCACAATTATCTATATATATATATATATCTATATATATATCTATATAATCTCTTCTTACTTTGGAAAAAAAAATTACGGAACTGGTAACAATAATAGTACAACATCAATGCCCCCTCTTTTTTTTCTATACATTTACGAAGTACGAAATAACCACCAATCACTGGTTAATAAACAATAATCAAGTAAAAAATAAAAAAAAAAGCTTTTTTGATACACTTAAATGCAAAATTAAAAATAATCAGATTAATCGATTGAATAATCAATAATTCAAAAAATGTTCGATAGTGACAGCACTACTATCTATCCATCCATCCATCCATCCTTCCGCATACCACTAGAGAGAGCCCCCGTATCATACTTTGAGAATCACTGATATTGAGCGTGAGGAGGAGGAGGGGTAGGTAAAAAAAGTGAAAGGTGGTCAGGCTCAAGGGCCTTTGGTGAAAAGTGATCACATTCCATTGCCGTCAGAGGGCATCCAGGCGAATCCGAGCTTGCCTCCTCATTTCAAGTTCACCACTGATTTGCATGAAAATTTAAAATGAACGTCATTCCATTAATAACTGCATCAATTGTCCCTTAAGTCCTCTAAAGTCAAATGAAGTATCTGCGAGATTTAAGAGTGAAGGATCAGCTCCAGGAATAACGTTCCATAAGCAAGTTTTCCATCTGCTTTAAGGATCGGCCATAAAATGTGACAGTCGGCCTGCGTGCAAGCAAGAGATGATTGTGGGAAAAAAATATAAGACAGAGGCTTTTTGTTATCGTCTGGAGCAAGAGAAAATTGGAGGTGTATTTACACCTTAAAATGGGCCAACGTAAAAGCCAGTCAGGTGTCAGGTTACCTTCACCAAAACCTAGGATAATGCACCCTTTTCTTTTCTCACAGTTAACTAATGTAAGAAAACTTTGGCTGGAGAATAGTAGTAAAGTCATTTGAGGAGGCTCGGGTCACTTTTTGACCCTTTTAGTTAAACAAAAAACTAACCAGACAGCATCAGATGGAAAACGGCTTCTCAAGATGCACCTGGGAACACTTTATGCTTTTCATTTTTTTTTTCTCCCCCTTCCGCCTCCTCTCTTCTGGAGAGCAAAGTTGCCAACATGAGAGAGATGTGTCCGATTTGCATCATCACAATATATTTTTCGTCAAAAGATTGTAAGCTTACACAAGTAGCATCCCCACAACTCCCGGCACACCATGCGGGCTTAGAAAAAGGCACGCTGTGTTTATGCAAGGCAATAACTTCGTCAATTGCCCGCTCTGTGCACCCTTCCAGAAAGGCCTCATTCATTCTTTAGGTCACCTCCACCTGAGCACTTTCCCAAAAGATAAACATGGCTACTGTATTTGGTTGGGGGGCTTTTCTGTATCCCCTCAAAACATCTGTGAGTGGAAAAATAAAAATCAACTGCAACGTCACAAAGGACCAACAAGCTCATTGTTGGCGAAGGTTTTTTTTGGGCCCTTTAATGTACAGTAGCAGCGTTGAGAGATATCAGATTGGCATGCGGAATTGATATCTGAATGCTAAGTCTGTCTCTCATGTCCAATAAATGTAAACCGGCCCTATATAACTTTTTTTTTTTTTTTTTTTTTTTTTGCACATGGCCTCCAGCTCTTGTGAAGTTACTTCCTGTAAGGCTCAATCCTGCAACGTTACACTGCCACCCAGTGGTCATGTCATAGGTTGACTCTAAATGGGATGAATTGGCGCTTGTTAAAAAAAAAAACAATGTGATACTTAATTTGTGGTGAGTGTGTAT
The DNA here is from genome assembly GCF_051991255.1 of Vanacampus margaritifer. Classification (NCBI taxonomy): domain Eukaryota; kingdom Metazoa; phylum Chordata; class Actinopteri; order Syngnathiformes; family Syngnathidae; genus Vanacampus; species Vanacampus margaritifer. The sequence goes on from NC_135439.1 coordinate 7,681,956, forward strand.
GTGATTCTAAGAAGTTATGTTAAGAGGGGATATTTTTCATTTGACATTTACATATTATTATATATTATATATATATATATACATACGGGTTATGTTATTTTGGAAATGGTGCTGAATATGAAGGACATTTTAACTTCTCATAGTCTTGTCATTTCCAGACTGGATAATAAGGCTTAATTTAGCTGTTTATTAGAATGGTTGCAATGGTGTCGAACTGCGCTTCATCTCATTGGGAGTTGTGTGTAATGTTTCTTTTTTTTTTCCCTGAGAGAGCTCAGTATTGTTCGTTCGGTAATTTTAATTTTTTCATGTATAATGTTTCACTTCTCTTATGGAATCAGCTTTATGTATTGGATGACGTGTTTATAATGTGTGTGTGTGTGAGGAGGAGCAGTTGGTAAGTGTCCTGCTGTTTCCAACATATGCAGTACAGGTGCATCTCAATATAATTGCAACAGGGCTTCTCAAACCGTGGTTTGAGGACACCCGGGGGGTCGGGAGTCATAGTTTGCGGGGGTCCACAAAATCATTTGCCATAGATGAAGTTTGCTTACTCGCATTTAGGGACCAGGCAATGCTACAGATGTTATAAACAGATTTCATGGTTATCTGTTATCTTCCAGGTTTTTTTCTATAGTAAAAGGCAAGAATATATTCCTGTTTTTATGAATTAATTGGAAAAAAAACTGAATCCAGTATTACAAGAATCAAGTAGTTTTTTGTGACTTGTCCTTCACTTATAAATGAAATCATGCGACTTTATTTTGGAAAAATCTTTATCTGTTGTAAGTTTATGATCATTTATTCTTATTCCTGACCATATTTCTATGTAAATACTGTATTAAAAATAATTAATTAAAATTTTGTTCACATCATTTTTTACTCGTTTTCTCACTTAAAAAAAAAAGAATTTTATTATTTATTATTTTATGGCATTTATGAGCACACATGGTTGGTTTGGTGTAATTGGCGTTGAGATTATTGAGTGGATCCTTGAGAAAATTTCTCCCAATGTCACAATATTATGGAAAATGGATTTCAGTAGTTCCATTCAAAAAGTCCAACTCAACTAGCTATACAGTAGATTCACAAAACATAGTGAAATGTTTCTTGATATTCAGTGTTTTGGTGAGTAAACCCCAAATCAAAGGAATTGGCCTTTTGAAAAGTATTGTTTAATGAATGAATGCACTTTTTGAATTGAACTACCGAAACAAACGAGCTTTTCAATAATATTCAACTTTATTGGGATGCACCTGTACCATCACGCTAACATGTTGTCACTTCATCTCATCCCCGATGCCCGTGCCCCCTCCGGCCGGCGCAGAGGAGGATGCTCTTAGCTGCTTGCAGGACGGCCAACGCTATAGCGACAAGGACGTGTGGAAGCCCGAGCCGTGTCGCATCTGCGTGTGCGACACCGGGACCGTCCTGTGCGACGAAATAGTCTGCGAGGAGCTCCGAGACTGCCCCAAGCCCGAAATCCCATTCGGAGAGTGTTGCCCCATCTGCGCCGCTGACCCTCCGCCGCCCATTGGTTGGAATTTATTTATCTCAATCCTCTCATAAATAAATTACCCACCCACTGCGGGATCATGTGGCTTACTTTGAGGCTATTTTTTTTTGTTTGGCCCTCAAAGTAAAGACATGACTTTAAAAAAAAAAAAAAAGAAGAGATCTCACTGAAATGCTTCCCTTAAGTTTTTTTTCTTCTTTTTTTCCACAAGCTCACCTTAGCCCTACCTTGCCGGAATAGTCTTTACACGGTATTAAAAAAAAACAAAAAAAAAAACATGTGGGAGCCATTAAAGGAAATACCTCAAGTCAAGGAGACGCAGCTTCACATTTTTCCTTCACATCCTTCACTTTCTTGCTGCTTTTTGTGTGTCAGATGTGAGGAGAAAACTGTGACCGCCTCTGTTTTAAGGGCTTCGTGAATGAGCTTTATATTTGAAAGAAGAAGAAAAAAAAAAAATGGTGGAAGCATGAGTGAAATCAAGTGCCTGCTTGTTGATTGAATAAGACGCTTTTATAGTTTCAGCTCATATCGCTGGTGTCGGGCGGAAGCCTCGAACCTCCATTATTTTCAGGAGACCCCAAAAATGTTACTATTTTTGAACACTTAAGAATGGTTAGTAATTTGTAAAAAAAAAAAAATTAAAAATAGCATTCACATGTGTGGATTGAGCAATGTAGATCTTGGAAAATAATGTGAAATTTGTCCAAATGTGACGGCCCGACACCAGCGATTAATGCTTGTGCAACACATAATGGCAGCAATATTACAGCTACTGTATCAGTAGTGGTAAATTGCATTATTTATTTATTTTTGGGCTTCTAGATGCGCTGGTTTCTCTTTTTGTTGGCTGGCAGTAGAACTTCTAAGGTCAATATGAGGAAATATCCTTTTTATATCACTGTCCAATGAAAAGTATACCGTTTTTTTTTAGAGTTTTAAAATGGAACTCATTTTCGATACCACTTATCCTCATTGATGTCACTTATAAGATGGAGCCGATTCCAGCTGCATTTGGGCAAGAGATGTTGTACACCCTGGACTGGTCGCCAACTAATTAGCTGTATACAGTATAGAGTACAGTACAGTATAGACAACAGCCATTCCCGTTCACACTAATGGACAATTTAGCGTTTTCAATGAAGCTAGTAAGGGTTTTAGAAAAAATCGATTCGGCAATATATCGCGATATTACAGTGCGCAATTCTCGAATTGATTCAATATGCGGCCCAAACGATTTTTAAACATAATTTTTTTTATGGGAATATTCAACAAAACGTCTTACTTAGGGTTAGGATTTACACATTAAGCATTGAAGAATGTTATATTAATGGAACATTAAGCCTTAATATTTTTATTTCAGTGCTGTTCAAACATGAAACAGACTGCAACCTGTATTTTCAGTTAAATAAATACGTTTTCATGCAACTCTTACATGTGTACATATACAAGTTTACTGATTAGTATTTTCTAAATTTGAGTAAAAAAATCGCAATAATCAATTTATAGATTCGTATCGGGATTAATCGGTATCGAATCGTGACCTATGAATCCATATATATATATATATATATATATATATATATGATTTTCATTGGACAGTGCAAATGTATTTCCCTCCCTTTGAGTGATTGTGTTTCAATGTTGTTTTCAAGCAAGAGCAACAATACGTACAATACTATTTACATACGCGTGCCCCGAAAAACGTCATCACTCTTTGACTGCCCAATATTTTGGGGTTTAGACCAGCGGTTCTTGTACCTAGATAAATGTTTGAAATGTAAGATGAACACAAATGAATTGTACTTAAAAGTTAAATACAACTGAACTGTTCTTTAAAAATGTATCGCACTGGAATTAGGACAACAACAACAAAAAACACTGTAACATGCACAGTTTGAACATTTATTTCAGTGATTCTTTCATGTACCACTAGAGGGAGTCTTCGTTCCATTGGACTGGATTAGACTGTTTACTTTAATGCAGTTAAATTATAATATATTGAATTTAAGGTTATTTTCTTTCCTTAACCACATCAGGCTTGTATATATGTCCATAAAAACATATATCAAAACCAAATGTTTATGGCATGTCAGAGTGAGTACTTTTTTTGAGGTCACCATGTATTTTTTGTGCTTCTCACCGTTGCCTGCTGCCCGGCATATGGTACGAAACATCCGCTTTCTGCTTTTAACGCTTTTATGCTTAAGATGGAGAGTCAACCACGTTCAAATGGGCAATTGGGCGTACCAAAATATCACATTTTTGCAAGTGGATTTAAAGTCGGAGAAAAGCGTGTTGAGAAGTTTAAGATGTATTATTTTTGTATTGTTTGTTACCTGTGTGCTAACTTTTTCTCTCATCTCTACTGCCACGTCATAGGAACGCCTGGAGCTAAGGTGAGCTTTGCGTGTGTGTGTGTACAGTATGTGTGTAATGAAGGCCTTGTGTTCATTTTTGAGCCTGCTGCTTTAATGCTTTAGACCAGGGGTGCTCAAATTGGGTCCTCGAGAGCCCCTATCCAGCCTGTTTTCCATGTTTCTCTCCACTAACACACCTGATTCATGATCAGGATCGTTATCAGGCTTCTGCAAAGCTTGCTGATGAGCTGATCGTTAGATTCAGCTGTGCTGCATCAGGGAAACATGGAAAACTCGAGGACCCAACTTGAGCACCCCTGAGGTGCGGCATTTTGAACAAATCTAGCCTTCCATTTTTGATACTGCTAATTAGGGTCAGAGGTAGGGATGTAACGATATCCAAAGATCACGATATGATATTATGATGATATGAAGCTCACGATACAATAATTTTCACGATATTGTGGGGAGGTTGGCGATATTAAAAAAGGTCACAATATTGTTAGAAAATGAGCTCATACTAAAAAAAAAAAAGCACAATATTGTGCTTTTGTACATTAAAGCAATGCATAGAAACCGCCTACAATCTCTGATAACACACATTGAGTTCCTCCACATTGACTCAGTTCACAAGCATATTTCGTTCCGCTTCATCTGACAATTAGCGTGGGTTTTAAACACAGAAGGGCCAAAACATGCCTTATGAAAATTAAACTGCACAAAAAACTAGCCACCAGAGGGTTCTAGAACTGCACAAATGTAAATCAACCTGACTTTTTTAACAGATGTGCTACTTTTAATATTGTGACATGACGACAATTTTGTGGCAGTTTTAATATCGCGATATCACAATATTGTCGTTATCATTACATCCCTAGTCAGAGGTGAGGCGGAGCCTATCACAGCTTACTTTGGGCGAGTAGCAACAATTTACAGTCTTCAATGAACCTAATGTGCATGTTTGGAATGTGGGAGGCAAAAATGAACACATGCAGTATAATCATAATACGACTGTAATTTAACTAATATGTGTTAATCCTATTGTTATTGTTTTTTTTCTTCGTTTTGGGTTGTCTCACAGGGCCAGAAAGGCGAACCTGGAGATATTACCGATGTAAGTTAACGCCATTCAATGATCACCCCACCGAATATGAGATCAGATTGTATATTGGTAGGTACTCAGTGTGATAGAAAGCCCCAATTGTTATCCGAACCTTACAAGGTCTGCACCTGGAAATGCTTTGCCCCTCTGAGAGCACGCTAGTTTGCGGCAGCAAATAAAAAACGAATTGTTTATCCTATCTTTCGTTTAAATGCTTTCCCCTTCAGAGGTTGGCCATTAACGAGTCTGCTCTCTGATTAGTGTGTGTGTGTGTGTGTGTGTGTGCCCCCTCTTTGTCAAGTGGAAAGACATCCAAAATGTGGAAAGCTTTTGAAGCTCTACAAAAAAATGTTGAGGGACTCGTTGCTATTGTTGTACTTTTTACCATGAAAAATAAGCATATAAACAATGTTGTTCCTGGCAGTTTTTCCAACACGCTACTCTTTCCACATTTTGTAACCTATTTAGGAGCTATTTCTAATCTAGACCATCCCATCTTAAAAAAAAAAAAATCACAAAATTCAAGATTTCTTGAAAACAATTTTTACTCCCTAAATTCTAGCTTTTCCACATTTCCACATTCTCCATTAAAATAAATCCCTTTGAAATAAATAATTCTCAAACGATTCAAAACATTCAAACTGTTATGCTCACCCAAGACATCGTGTGAAGTATTTATCACATTCCTGATACCGTATGCTTTTTTTTTGTATTCCACATTTTCTGTGACAAAAATGTCCAAATAGTGGATATGTTTAAAAAATGTACCCGTCTTTTAAATTAATTTTTTTTTAAAGTCTCACATTTAAAAAAAAACAAAAAAAACATTTGAATTAATCGCACTACATTGATTGTTTATGCTTTTATGCAGAAGTTCAACATAAATTGCATTCTCTAATTGCCTTTCTCTCTTACAACACAGGTCGTAGGACCAAGAGGACCAAGTGGCCCAATGGTCTGTTTTCATTCATTCATTCATTCATTCATTCATTCATTCACTGCACATAAAATGAGTCATCTTTACGTCTTGCTTTCTCAGGGCCCCCCAGGAGAACAGGGACAGCGCGGACACAGAGGAGACAAGGGAGAGAAGGTCAGTCTGCTTTATTAGTGTTTTATTTTTTTTTTATAACAGACCCAAGAGGTACAGTATGTACCTTTCAAGGTGATATGGCCTGACATTTGTGTGCAGAAAGGCAGCCTTTCATTCACTCGCGTCATTTGCATTAAAGCTGTGGGGTCCGCCAGGCTCGTTGAACACAAGCTGGCCTGTCGGAAGCTCAAATGTAAACCCGACTTGCACGGTGTACGATCATGTGTTCTGTTTCATATGCAAATCTAACACTTGGCCGGCTGCCTCTCGGCACATTCTTGTGATTTGTCAACGCATGCGTTAGTCTGGTCCAAACGCATGAATTATCATCCGCCTCCCTGAACATGTCATTAAAGAGAATATTTACTCATTTCTTATTACTTATTATGCTATACGGTGCATAGAACAGACCTTGATCATCATTGCTTGGCAACAACAAGCAGAATGGTAGCATATTGCATATATTTGTATGTTTACCAAAACCTTACATACATTAGTGAAATTATATACAAACACAATGCAGATGCAAGGTGCATAATATCAACAAGAAGTTACAGTAGTGACATACTCTATAGCACTATCGGTAAGAAATACATTTTCTTTCTTCTGTATGACATAAACACACATTTCGTAATAGAGGAGTGACATTACTGTCGATTGAACCTGCTTTCTGGTCATGTGACATTCACAAACTAAGCCATGATTGGTCGTTACTTGAGCTCCGAGCACCTGTGATGTTATTTTCAGTCGACAGCAAGTGGCAAAATATTAACTTTTTATTGCTGAAAATGGCAAAATGAATCGAGTAGTTAATATGTCCAATCTGTCATAGTGAAATATCAACGGATATATAACCTATTCAGAAATTCAAAAAAAAAAAAGTTTTACACCTAATAAAATTAATATAACGTTCTCTGGAAAAACACACAGGCACCTTTTAACTCTTTGACTGCCAAAAACGTTAAATAACGTTTAGTAAAATCCTATGGAGGAGTGCCAAAGACGTTAAAAGACGTCTTTTTTTCAAAACAGAGGTGAAACTAACCATTTTCTATTGTTGATTACTGAAAAACGGAATAAGGTAGAAATGATGAAAGATGAGAGTCCAATCTTTCATTTGGTAGTATGTGTGTTTCCATAGTCCAAACACATAATTTTCTGTGGACCTTTAAAGATCAGTCAAAATTGCTTAAATCGGCTGGCACTGGCGGCATCCCTTTTCTGAAAACGTCTGGCAGTCAAAGAGTTAAGATATTGACTCATTCAAGTAAGGTATAAGGGAGATTTATGTTGATATACAATAATGGTAACATACATATCAATGCTAGTTAGTTATGAATAAGATGATTGGGTTCTAAATATTGCAACTATACATTTGATCAAATTTAATGTTTTGTATATTAAACTGGATGAACCACTACACTAAACTACTACTTTTTCGTGTACAGTAATCGATGTTTCTGGGACAACAATATTTAAAAGGCTAAAGAAAAGGGCAGTAAAGCAACTCTTTATCTTAAATTCTTGTCTCTATTAATTCCAGGGAACACCCGGTCCCCGTGGCAGAGATGGCGAGCCTGGCACCCCCGGAAACCCTGGCCCCCCTGGACCACCAGGACCTAACGGACCCCCTGGCCTTGGAGGAGTAAGTGTCCTGAATCGGGAACAGAAGAACAATAGAGGGGACATTAGAAGGTTTGGGGTCTTGAATGTAATTTTCAAGTGGAGGTGTTATTGCGAAAACAAGGACAGTCTGTGAAGGAGAGATGGATGGTAAGCATGAAATGTAATCACAATAACTCTGCACAAGGCCACCATTGGGAGTTTAGCCTTTACTGTAGCAACTTCATTGCTCTATACATGCCATTGGAGTTGTACTGTACAAGGGAAATAAAAGGTAAAACAATGTTTAAATATTAGCGTAGATCAGTGATTTTTTATGGTGAATCCTTGAAATGATCAGCAATTTTTACAAAAGACATAATCATAAGATGACAAAGGCAAAAAGTTGTCAACGTCGTCCATCTGTCAAGGATACCCGCTTCCGATTGGGGCTCATTTGTCTTAGTACCATTTAGTCAGCTCTTCCTTCCAGCTTTACCCTAATTGGGGTTTTGCATCAGCCTTGTCTCGTTTCAATATTTATAGACAGACCCTAAGCCTCCCTAGTTATTACTTACATTATTTTGTGCAGGTGTACTTACAGTATAGTATACAGTATCCCACTGCTAGATCGCAGTTCACCTGCCGGCCTCACTATGTTACAATTTTTTTTCTGTATCTACTTGTCTATAACGGAAATCTGTCATGTCTTTGCATGTGGGAAAGGAGAGCCACCTTTGTCGATTAAGTTTTTAGTCATTTATTGAACGCCGGGGGGAAAAGTAAAAATTTAACATGCAGACTCCACAACGTCACATGCTATGCCATTCATTTAAATTAATATTCAATTATTAATTGAAAAATAATCTGGCAGCTAAAATCTGTTGATTTTTTTTTTTTTTTGCCAGTGGTGGTTAAATGTCATTATCCTTGGCATTTTGTACTGTGTTGATATGTAAAAAATTATAATACAGTAATAATAATAATAGCCAAAAGCTATGACCAGTCAGTTAAATTGGCTGGCTGTTTAATCAGTTCACCTAGTTCGTTAGTTCACTGTTCTAAAGTCTATAAATGCTTCTTTTTTTTCTTTTTTTCAGAACTTTGCTGCTCAGATGGCAGGTGGCTTTGACGAGAAAGCCGGCGGCGGCGCTCAGATGGGCGTGATGCAAGGACCCATGGTGAGCCAGAAACTTTCCTCATCTTCTTTCTTTTTGCGAGCCCTTGTCAATGTGTCTTAAAAAAGAAAACAAAAAAAAATCGGGACACTAGCTGACCTGCTGGACCAGAGGAGCTTCACGAGGTGGACACATCATCATCATCATGAAAGAGATTTAAAATGATCAAGGAAACAGAAGAAAGCAGAAAGTTTTCAACTAAAGGAGCTTATTCTACCTGGAAAGGTTCTGCAAAATGGAATTAAAAGTTCAGGGCCGGACCAGTGGCTTTACCTTGGCTCCTAGTCAATCTACGAGAGTGACATTTAATCAAGAAACACACCCGCTGGACCTCGACTTGTACCACACTGTGGAACAACACTGCTACTGAGACCCTCTTAAACACACACATACTGTACAGTATATGCAGAAGTACTACTACAGAGCGCCATTGATAATCCTCAAGCCACAGTGGTGAAGCCTTCCCACTCACACTCAAAGGTGACTTTCATTCACTTCTGAGAATCACTGTGCCATTTTTTTTAAATTATTTTAAAGCTGAGCCAAGATTCTGAAAGGTGTGTTTATATGGGAGTATGTTTAACTCTCAAAATATTTGAAGAACTTCCATCCATTTTGTGACACGCTTGTCCTCAACAGTCACTGCCAAGCATTTTAGAGCATTAGGTTTTTTTTGCAAAACCTAAATCTACGAAATGAAAACGACTTACACACTGGGCTGATCTCATATCTAAAATGGTGCATCGCTGCCATCTAGTGGTGGTTGTGTGTCAGTGAAGTTGCCTCCATCAACAGAACTTCCCCCACACATCCCCATCGAAAAATATAAATGACTCATCAATGGCGTTGGCGTTAAGAATGAGCCAAACCCACACAAACATGATGACAACATGCAAACTCCAAACAGGAATTCTGGGGCCAAGATTCAAACCCAGAACTTCAGAATTGTGAGCCAGACTTGCTAACCACTTGTCTACGGTGCTGACCATTTAAAAAAAAAAAAAACTTGTTAACGCTTAATTCCACGTGTCTTTTCCTCAAAGTGAGCGTTTGGCTCATCACCTTCACAGAATGTGATTTTCTCATAAATTATAAGTGGTCGGGGTGCGAGGGATTTGAGGCTGAGCGGAAGAGAAATGAGTCACAGGAATCTCACCTGCTGCTGAGGGAAACGAGTAGACCCGCCTTTGTCTTGCTTTTCCTTCCGTGTCGCCGCCTAAAAGAAGTCAAGCAGAGTTCAAACATGCTGCTCAACTATCAGCTGTAGAGATGCACAACTAGGATGAATGACAGTGTGGAATTTCAAATGATTATTATTATTATTTTTACACGCGGAGGAAGTGTAGCTCAAGACCTGAAAACACAAGGTGTAAGTGAGCTTCAAATTGTCGCTGACAGAGGGCGCAAAAATAATCACACTATGTAAAAGTTTTGAAACTTGTGTTGAAAAGGACTGATAAAAGTAGAATTGCTGCTTTAAAATGGAAGTCAACCCAAAAAAAACGTTTGTTACAATATGTAACATATACGAATTTAAACACAGTATTCTGATTAATATTCTTTGTGGAATATGAGTTAAGTAACAAAATCCAGCCGTTTTTATCCACCTCAGGGGGCGGCCATTTTGCCACTTGCCGAGAAGATGACATCACAGATGCTCGAGTCAGGTAACGACCAATCACAACTCACCTGTTTTCTGAAGTTTAGCTGTGATTGGTTGTTACCCGAGTCCTGAGCAACTGTGATGTAATTTTCCGTCGATAGCAAGTGACAAAATGGCCGCCCCCTGAGATGGATTAAAAAGGGTTGGATTTTTGCTGTTTGTCATTTTCCACAAATGCAATCTTAACAAATGAAAATGAAACTGATTTTACACAAACAATAATTAACTGAAACTAACATTTACTTTGATAGAACTGATTAAAAACTAACTAGAATAGTAGTGTCCTTTGTTCAATTCATTTGATAATGAGCTTTTGGGTTTGATACCAAATGTTTTGCTCTGTGGCCATATGGAAGAAAGTTGAATAGCTGTTTAAGAATTGGAGTTTACTTAATTACACATTACTCAGTAACCTCTGTTTTTAATATTTTACTCCACAGATACGCTATATAAAAAAAGCTCAAACTAATAAAAACTAAAACAAAGTATTTTTGAAAAAACGAACAAACGAAAGACTAACTACGAGTAATTGGGAAAAATGAAATAAAAATCCCCAAACTTTTATAACTCTGCCTCAATGTGAGCTTTCTCTTTTTGCCATATTGGAAGTGAACAGGTGTACCTAATGAAAGCGTGACTATTGTTCATTCCTGATTGTATCGTTTTTCTCTTTCCAGGGCCCAATGGGTCCCCGAGGACCACCTGGACCCACTGGATCTCCTGTAAGTACCCACTTTACTGTATACACTTTACAGTCACTTCCTGGCACATACACACACATAAGTTCCAGCAAGAAGTGATGAGTGTGTTTACAAAGTGGCAGGTGAATGGAATACTCCCAGCTGCAAGCCTCGTTGTTTTGTTTTTTTCACCTGACAATTTATGTCTGGTACCCCCGCACTCGTCTTCTTCACTTCCTCGTCCTCACCGGAAGGCCTCGTAGGTTCCTCCCAGACTGCAGAGGAAAAACATTAGGCAGGCGATGCCCACAAACGGGTCTCGACTTGATGTACGGTATAAGGATGTGTTTCATGTTTAGAGACCTCCAGGTGCTTCCACGAAGAAGAAAAAATCCTGTGTGTAGACTCCATTGCATTATCTGTGTATTTCAACCACTGTATTTGATTAATGATAATGCAGTTCGGCCATTGTCGAATGAAAATGACATCACAGTGCCTCAGGGCTCAAGTAACGACCAATCACAGCTAATCTGTTTTCTGGGTTTGGTCATGCAACATTTGCAAGCTAACTCTTAGACACTGTTGTGTCGTTTTTATTTTATTTTGTGTATTTTTTTACTTATTAAACTACTACTACTACTACTAGAGAAAATATTAGATCAGAAATTTGCATCTTATCTTACTTTAGAACTTTTTTCTACTTTTTTCCACATTTTTACTTCGATTCTATGTATCTTATCACAACACATCACATGGGACCATTACTTTTTTCTTTTCTTTTTTGCTTTTTTATTATTTTTATTGTTGTATTTTCATTATTGTATTTATTTAACTTGACTTATACTCTTTCATTATTTTTCTTTAGATTGTTTTTTTGTAGTCCAACTTTTTTATTTGATTTTTATTATTGAACTTTTGTTTTTAATGTGGTCATTTTATTTTTGTATCCTTCTACTTTTTAGCTCATGAATTATTTTGTTTTATTGTTTGTCGTTTAAAAAAAAAAATACTATTATTAATACTATTACAGTATTGGGCAATACATTAGCTCATTTGGGTTAAGCTGCTCAGTTTATATTTTTACTTTTGTTTTTTATTAATTTTATTTTATCTATTGTATTAAAGTAACAACTTCATTATTTGTATTATATATAATATTTTTTGTATTTGCATTTTCTATTGTTATTTATTATTTTTGCATTTTTTAAAAATATTCAATTGTTTAAAAAAAATAGGAAAAAAGCAGTCATTTGCTAAACTTATTTATTCATTCATTCATTCATGAATTTTTTAACATGTCTGTGTGTCTTTGTGTAGGGCCCTCAAGGATTCCAAGGCAGCCCAGGAGAGGCTGGAGAGTCTGGACAAGCTGTGAGTGTCATTCCAACCCCCACACACATTATACTTCTGTATATATTCTAGTTATGAACGTAAAACTGTCCTTTATCCTGTTTAGCCGCCTATTTACTATTCCTCCCTATGGTATCTCCTCAAGACAAATTCCCCATTTTGCTCGAATTCTGAGTGAAAGCTGAGCTCCACAAGTGTCCATGTGCAAATTGTAATAACATCTGTGTTGCTCTTTTATTGATTTATGCTAAAAAAAAAAGTCTCCCTGTCATTTTAGTCCCGCACTACGAGCTTCCTCCTCCCGTTTATTTACCCCAAATGAAGCTTCCAGAAATCACACGACCCCAACCGTTCCTTCCCCGGTCCCTCAGCAGGTTGACTGAACCCGGAGCTGCGCTAATCTTCCCCCGTGGAGTTTGGGATTATCTTGCTCTCCCCCCTTAACGCTGCTTCATTATGTGTGATTAAAATCAAAGCTCGCCAAAAGGGAAAAGCTGCACGGCTGCACAATGCCAGTGGTATCCTAGTCTCATACCTGTGCTTGTTTCCTCGTCGTTTACAGGGCTCCATGGGACCCCGTGGACCCCCAGGACCTTCTGGAAAACCTGGAGATGACGTGAGTGTGTCAAAATGTTCAATTTTAATCATTCTTTTCAATTTTAATCATTCTCTTCAATTTTAATCATTCTTTTCAATTCACCTTGGTAAAATTCAGTTTGTGCATTTTTACACCAACAACAATTTCCGTGGTAATTAAATTCCCCAGGGGACATCCGAGAACTATCTCAGCAGCAAGGTCTTGCTGAGCCAAGCTGGAACTTTGAGGGGGCGGGCTGCACTTATGGAGGACCAAAACTGCCAAAATAAAAAAATACAAAAAAAGACTAAATAAATGACTAAAAGTGAAAATAAAAACGGGTATAAAAAAATATTTTTAAAAATTTAATAAATAAAAAAATAAAATAAAAAAATAAAAATAAAATATATACATATAAAATAGTCGTCCATTGCTGGAGCTATCAATGTAAGCCGGCGAGACTTCCTTGTTCACAGAGCCGCTCACTCGACCAATGGAAGGCAGTTTGCAACGGCGGAGTCCAGCCCAAGACAGTCAAAGGACCGCCCCCTCATTTGAATAACATTTCGTCCTGGCAGAGCGTCTGCAGCACTAAATAAATAAATGTGAGAGCAGAGCGTTTTTATTTATTGATTGATATTTAATTCTATGTGTATATTTATTTTTGTATTTATTTCAACATTTATTTTTAAATTAGTATTTATTTATTTTGAATTTTGGTAGTTTTGGTCCTCCATATGCGCTGACCAAGGCTAATTGGTTGGTCAAATTTTGGGGGGGGGGGGTTGTTTTTACATCGGCTGGGCTCATCAAACTTGTACGTCATCAAACTCATTTGAATTAATTACCGAGAACTGTAAGACGCTCTGGAAACACAAATTATAAATTCTCTGCGGAACTTTTACAACCAAGAACTCTTGTAGTTCCTGTAACTCAAATGCTCCAATCAATCTCAGAACTGCAGAGCCAACCCCAAAATACAAACATATTGGGGGCTTTTTTAGCCCCTGATAAATTACATCAGAGCTAAATTTAGACCCCAGTTCCAAACATACAATGGTCTTACAAAAGTTTCTACTTCAAAAGTCAAAAATCCCTGCAGTCAAAATGCACTTAAAAGTTTTAAAATAAATCTCAACGTTCCAAGCTTGAAGCTTGAAGACAACCAACACGGTTGTACTTTTCCATAAACCTTACCAGGAGGTTCCAAACACCAAGATGTAATTCTCATTTTGGCCACTGGATGGCAGCAGACATTAGATGTATCTAACTATGTGTCCACTAGAAGCAATAATTGGGGCACTAATTCCCCAATAATTCTAATTAATGATCAGAAGCAGCATTGTATAGAGGCTCCCCAAATTTATAGTTTCTCTTTTTTTCTTTTTCTTTCACTTTTGTTTATGCTTTAGGGTGAGGCTGGCAAACCTGGAAAATCAGGCGAGCGTGGACCTTCTGGACCTCAGGTGAGTGGAACATAACTGCAGATGGTGGGAGGCGTCTTTTAGGACAGTGATTCCCAACCGGTGTGCCTGTGAGAGCTCATCCATGAAATTTCTCAATCTCACTTGATTTGTTTCAAAATTATTATTTATTAACAAACATATCTTTGTTCATCTATCTACAGTATATCTATAGTGACAGGAAGAACAATGAAATACTCTTCCTTTAGAGGAAGAAAGCACAATTGACCTTTTTGTCCATCTGTTATAATATTATAATATTTTAGCTTGTGTTCAGCTAAACAGGCTGAAATTGTCTTTTCTTCATGTTATCCTCTTTTGCAGGGTGCTCGCGGCTTCCCCGGGACGCCCGGCTTGCCTGGCATCAAGGGACATCGAGTCAGTCAGGGCTCTTCTTCATGCTTTATAACGTTTTTTATGGGTGAGGGATTGTTTATTAATTGTGTTTCCTCTGTCTGTTTTAGGGATACCCTGGACTTGATGGTACAAAAGGAGAGACCGGTGCTGTTGGGTCAAAGGTACATTATGATTTATTACGTGCATTTTATTTACCATTTACTGACTCTTTAGGACCCCACTATATATTGCAAAGAGGTACTAGAGTCTATGAGTGGGGAAAAAATGGCCCATTAAAGCCATGAAAAGTCAATTTCATTTTTGAAAATAAATTTGTTTTCAAAATTTTCGAGAAAAAAAGGCAACCTACTGTATATGTTAAGTCAGACATTATTCAAAAATAAATAAATTAGAGGTGTGACAGCCGTTTTTTTTTTTTAATTTCTTTGTTTTTTCAATTTTTATTGTAATCTTTTAAAAAGCTGACTAATCTTGAATTCAATATTGACTTTTGTCTTGAATTATTTAAATTAAAATACAATTTTTTTTTATTTTTAAAGGACTTTTTTTTCTAAAACAATAATGAAATAATTGCTTTCCACTGAAAAAATAGGGCATTTGTTCTTGGGACTTGTCATAAGAGTCACACATTTATTAAAATATGATTGTATTTTTTTAATGCAACTTTCTTCTTTTCTCCCCCACAAAAATATTAGTATTTTCATTATGATGTTTTGTCAGGGGGGAAAAGAAAAACTATTTCCTCCTAAAAATCTTAATTATTTTCTGGTCTTGAAAATGCACATATATATATATATATATATATATATATATATATTATATTGCCTGAAAAATCTGATTTTATCATAAAGGACACCTGACCTTATCTTAAAATGGATCACCCCAAAAAAAAAAAAAATAAAAAATAAAAATAAATCTGATTACTGAAAAGTAAAGATAACGATGATGGTAACTTGTGTGCAGGGAGAGTCTGGTACTTCTGGAGAAAGCGGAGCTCCTGGACCAATGGTATGTATGTTTACAACACTGTACCGTTAGTTTTTCGAGATGCAATTTTTAATTAAATTTTTTGTCTTGAATTGCCAGCAAAAATGTATGTTACAAGAGTTAGCTATGTTTTGCTATAGCTTGCCGGCAGTGACAAGCAACAGTTTAAAAAAGAGAGCAAGTGCCTTCTTCAAGCTGTTTTTTTTTTTTTTTTACAACTTCCAGTTTCAAGTTCCTTGCAAACTAAGCGTAAAACAAAGACACAAAGATACACTCGGTGAACTGAACCAGATAACTGGCTTATGAAAGGTTGCTAGCTAAATGCTAACACACAATGCAAAACTCCATGGATGGGCTAACAAAACTAGCATAGATGTTAAGGCAATTCTAAACTTTTAAGCATCTTTTAGTTGCACACAAGCAGAAACAACACTCACAGGCATATATCATTTATTCTCTGCACACACAAAAAACATCTAATATTATTGCAGCTTAGTTTCTACTGTCTTCTGTATCAAATGCGTATAAGTCCATTGTGAATGACACCATTGTCACCTCCACAGGGACCCCGTGGCCTTCCCGGCGAGAGAGGTCGTCCTGGACCTAGTGGTGTTGCTGTGAGTGCCTCAAATCAATCAGCAATCAATATTTCATCTGACATGTGCTGACTTGTTATTTGATTTGTTCATTCCAGGGTGCCCGCGGTAATGATGGGTTGCCCGGCCCTGCTGGTCCCCCGGTAGGTATCTAATCATGTCAAAGACGGGACGGCCTTGTTCATCCTGTCTGCATTGTGGGAAGTTTTCAAGTTAGAAACTTTACATGGATGTTGTCTAACGGAAAGCAAAGTTTGTAGGTTATATATGCTTTTTAGTCCAATCATGAGTCAAGTCGTTTTGGTTGTTCCATATACGTATAAGCACACACTGAGGGAGAGATTATTATTTTTGTTTTTATTTTATTTTTTTAATGTCATAAAATGTACTATTGTCAGATTTAAAAAGAAAATGCAACAAGACAAAATGAGGATCAGAAAATAAGATTTTCATTTATTTTTTTTATTGAAATATGCTAAATTTGCATTTATTGCACAACAATGTGGGATAAAAATGTTGACCATGTTTTTTTTATCCCTTGTGTAGGGCCCAGTCGGGCCTTCTGGAGCTCCGGGCTTCCCTGGCTCGCCTGGTTCAAAGGTCAGTCCCAAAGTTGTTGAACAACTTCTTCGTTGTCTTTGCGGACACACTTTACCACATAATTGAATATTTGAACGTCTTATTGAAACATCTTTTGTTTGTTTGTTGAATGAATATCATTAAGTGAAATGATCCCTGTTAGTAAAATGCATATTGCATATCGTGCGGACAAGAAACATATTAAAAAAAAATGTTTTAATCCCATG
This sequence comes from Vanacampus margaritifer, assembly GCF_051991255.1. NCBI lineage: Eukaryota > Metazoa > Chordata > Actinopteri > Syngnathiformes > Syngnathidae > Vanacampus > Vanacampus margaritifer. The sequence goes on from NC_135439.1 coordinate 7,699,286, forward strand.
TCACTTTAGGGGCTCCATAGAAAAATTATACTATTTAAAAAATATAAAAAAAAACTGAAAATGGCCTCCACTCTCCAATTTATGGAGGAGGCAACCTTCTGTTGCAGCTTTATCAGCACTTAACCTGAGATCTGTGTTTACATAAAATACTTTAACTTATAGAAACATATTTCTATTAATTGGCTATCAGGTTGTTGTTCTTTTTTTTTGCATCTGATTGCAGTTGTAACAATTAGTTCCTTTGTGACAAGAAAAGTCTTTTGTGAGTCGGAGAGAGATGATATTAAAGCCAAGTGGTCAAGCTTTGAAATGAGAGAAAGCTGCGCTGTATTGAAAAGCACTTTAAAAGCGGCCGTCTGCGTGGAAACTTGGACCGAGGGTCTCATTCCCCCTGCCCTTCCCAAATCTGATTTATTCATCCAGAATGTGCAGACAGTCTCAGCGAACTCGACATTGATGCTGTACCGTCTTCGCGATCTTTTGGGAATTCACAAATGGAACATCTCTTTGGAAAATCTGGCAGTCGTAGAGCTAGCGGTTTTATATCAGTGACCTTTTGCGTGGCTGTACTTTGCACTTTGTGTGTCCCATGGGAAGACTGTTGACATTCTTAAACAGGGTGTGCACGGATCCTAAAAAGTTCTTAATTAGAGTTTCCAAAATGAAGTCAGCCTTGATTTTCCTTAATCGTGACACATTATCCTTGAATCTGCTGTTCAGAGGTGTTCAAAATGCTTCTTCTTCAAATTTTGTTTGCTGGGTGAGGCCACCAACATTGGTAGGGCAGATCGCCATTTTAAATCTTTCCCATACTCCACAAATTGGGGAAGTGCTTGTTAGCTCCCCAACACCAATTTCACCAATTGACCCGAAATTATTTTTAGACCCTTTTATCAGAGCGAAACATACAAAAGTCTCCAAGAACCGTGAACAGAAAGTTGGCAATTGACGCAGCCATTATGGTCGTTTTTCTAGTAGTAATTTGGCAATTTCTGTTCAAAAAAAAAAAAAAAAAAAACGGCTAGACGTACAGTATAAGGTTTCAGGGTGACAAACGGTTTGCAATAAACTAGTTTACTGGGTGGCATAAGAAAATGTCATCAATAAATCAAATCAGCTGAGATTTTAAAAATTAGTTGAAGAAGTTAACTAGTACTAGCCTAGGAATGTATAATTTATTTAACTTTCATCCTAAATGTATTAGCTACCAGTTAGCGTCGTTCTTAGTTTTTGTCTGATGTATGGCCTACTAGGGTTTTCCTTACAAATGTTGACTGTAGGTATGACTTTACTTCTGCATTAGCCTGGGTTAGTGATAAATGACACATTTCGCTTTTGCGTACAAATTCATTGTCATAGACTGAGTACTTCCTGTACTGGGAAAAAAATAATAATCACATTTTTTAAAATTTCATGCTATGATATTGAGTCTGTATCTCCTCGTCCCTGTGTTCACATTTAATGAACGTGAGGTCTAAAGTTTGCCTGCTGGCACTGTAATAGCCCGTTCGGTATTTGATGCTCCGCATTTAAGCGCTAAAAGAACCCAAGGAAACCAAAAGCATTATTAGAACATCGGCTGAATAAACCAAGCCTAAAAATATCCAGCTCAAAGCTTTTCCTGACCTCAAAATGAGTCACGTATTTTGTCTGGAACTTCACGTTTTTTGGCAATCGTTCTCCCTAACTGATGGCCATGAAGTGAAATAACATCAATCTACCATGTGGGCAGAGGAATTCTATCCGTCTGCTTGGCAAAACCTTTTTTTTTTTTCTGTAGCTACACTTTAAGTTATGTCATATTCAACTCCTGAGTCCTATGGGAGAGGAATTGCACACAACGCCAAGCTGTAATAGTAGGAAGTGTGCTGAGGTATCTGGCAAGTGGCCAATAAGGTTGGGGGGGGAGGGGCTTTTGTCACCACATCAGAAGTTAGAGAATTACTTAAATGTCACGACTGAGACACACTAAATTGGATTAGATGTAATACTTGGCTCATGTGTGACTTCATATCCAAGTGTTTCTTTCCTGAAAATGACAGAAATTGAGCAAAATGGGCATCAGCACATATTCTGACTGCCGCAACGTGAAGTGACGTAGATAAACACTCCAGCATAGACATCCAAAGCAAGTTCCATGAGATATCGCACAGGTTAATGCATTACAGTTGAATGTTCAATAATACTCCATACAGTCCTCGTTCACTATTCACAAATTATCTATTCACAATTTTTTCAACTTTCCCCCGATATTCACTGCAAAACTAGTTTGTGATTTTTGTGCTTGTTCTGGACTGCCACAAGATGGCGCCAAAGCTCTGACGAAAAAGGAAAAACATTTCGGGTGGATTTTTCAAAATCAAATCATCTGTAAGTCATTCATTTTGAAGGGTAATGTTGCAGGATGAGTTTGAAATGATATTAATTAATTTGTGGATGAACATGTGTGGATTATTTACTGTTTAAACTTTGGATAAGGGCAACTTTTAAACATTTTTAAGGCGGGCGTCATTTAGGGAGCATTTTTCGCGATTTGTGGCAGGGCTCAGTGTCTTTTAAAGGCAAAGTAAGAGTAATTACTGTGATGTAAAGCACTGTAGCGAAAATTTTGGTGGGGGAAAAAAAATCACATTATACCAAAATTGACTAATGCGCAGTGCGGTTTTGCTAGCTAGCATTAGCATATGCGCTAGTGGAAGTATATTAGAAATCAATGCACAAAAAGTTAAACTGCCGCACTGATCCGCAGGCTTGAACAATTGAACATCTAATTTTATCAGTCTGCTCCCAATTAATTAGATGTATTTAGAGCATGTTTAATCTCATGTTGTGTATTTAATTAACAGGAACTATATTACAGATTGTGTACTTCAGGGGCTCTCAAACGCTTTACACAAAACTTTGCTCTCCAAGTACCACAATCGTCACCAACAATAAAATAATAAAATAATAGGCCTGAGTGGAAGTAAGTTTGAACATATGCAGTCTGTTGTAGAAAAAAACCTACACTTAAATAATGATTCAATTAAAATATATTGCACATAAACATGAAATAATGTACCTAAATAAATTTGTAGAAACAGTGAACAAACATTAAATGCAAATGTATTGAGCTTAATTCAAAGTTCAGTACACCTGAACTAGACTTGGGCAGGGATTCTTTCACGTACCACTGGGGGGAGCCCTCACTCAACAACAACATCTTGTGTTGTCTATCAGGGAGAAGCTGGTCCCACTGGTGCTCGTGGACCCGAGGGTGCACAGGGACCCCGTGGAGAGTCTGGCACGCCTGGCTCATCTGGACCATCCGGCGCTTCTGTGAGAGATTTGACATGAAATATCTGCTCATCATGGTTTATTATGAATGCAGGGAGGCTTACTTTACGTAATGTTCTGTTGTTCAAAGGGAAACCCCGGTACTGATGGTATCCCCGGAGCTAAAGGATCATCTGTAAGTAGCAAAATCTCCCATAATGAGTATTTTGTGTCATATTCTCATAAAAGTGGAAATCAAAAGACTAAGAGTGAGTGTTTTGCTTGGAAGGGTGCTCACGGTATCGCCGGCGCTCCCGGTTTCCCCGGACCTCGCGGGCCTCCCGGGCCTCAGGGAGCCACCGGACCTCTCGGGCCAAAAGGAACATCTGTACGTGATCACGGACAGCATAATTCAGCCACCAGTGATAGTGGCTTTCATCTGGAAAATACATGAATTTCAACATAGGAAGTATTTGAAGACAACGGTCTGTTTTTTGTGTGTTTTGTCCTTCAGGGTGATCCAGGTATCACAGGCTTCAAGGGAGAAGCTGGACCTAAAGGAGAGTTTGTACGTTTGATTTCATTTTTATTTATTGACATTTACGTCGGGAGTCACATTTTCATTAAGTCATGAAGACACGAGACACTTTAATAAAAGTCATAGCAAGCATATTTCCTTTTTTATTGGTTTTTGTTTTGGCGTAAAAATAAAAGGGCAAAGGAAGAAAAGAAAGTACAGATTAATGAACAAAAATATAAACCTCATTTAAAGTCATCTAGCAAGCATATTTCTATCCATCCTTTTGTTTTTGTTGTTTACTGAAGACATTTGGGTTTCAGATCAAAAAATGAATATCAGACAAAAGTTCAGAATTCCATCTTTTATTTTGTAGTATTTATCACATCTAGACTTTTCAAGTGAGCAAAAGTATTGGAACGGACATTATTAAATGAATTTACAGTCAAATAACACATAATATTTGGTGGAATATTACCTTACTTGCAATAACTGCATCAAGCCTTTGACCCTTTAACATTACCAGACGGTTGTGTTCTTCATTTGAAATGCTTTTTTTCAGTTCTTGTTTGTTTCTCAACTCAATATTATTATCATAGACTAAAGTCCAATACCGTCAATATTCTCCTCGTGATGATACACCACGGCCACGACCACATTACTCTTTTGATTGCCTGGAGATTGACAATTTGTTAAACACACTGGTGGAAAAACCATATCAAGTAACATTGCATAATATGCATCTGCTCTTATGTCCAAATTAGCTCACTTCTGACTTAGAAGAAAAATAGCAAATGTTTCGAGAACAATGTCTGTTCTTGTACTGACGGTCGAGCTAATAATGGCTGTTTTGTGCAGGGACCAGCTGGTCTTCAGGGAGCCCTCGGCCCACAAGGAGAAGAAGGCAAGAGAGGGCCCAGAGGCGAACCCGGTGCTGCTGGACCACTTGGACCTCAGGGAGAAAGAGTGAGTATTGTGAAATGTAAACGGATTCTGTAGTATAGCAATTTGAAGGTTCTCCAGGTGTTGCATGCATAACCAAATTTGAGGAATTGTAACAATCCAGCCCCTGAAACCATGTTCATTATGAGCAAACCTACAAAAAAAGGCTCAAGAACCAACGATTACAATGACACAGGAAGTCCACAATTTGGGTTGAAACATACTTTTACGAATCCTTTTTGGCTGTTTCTAGGCTCCTTCAAAGAGGAAACTCTTACCGGAGATTTTGCTACTATAGTCAAAGTACAAATGCTAGACGTTTTCAAAATATTTTGCTAGCTTGCTGTAAAGTTTCACATTGACTTTTGTGAACTTTGTAACACATCAAAATCAATATGTAGCTGTAAAAAAAAAAAAGGCAATTGATAAACCCTTTCTTTGCTTATTTCCTGAAAAATGTGCTTATTCGTTGTTATTGTGCCGTCTGGTGGCATTTGGGTGCTAAGTGTCTTTGTTGAAGTGAGTGTAGGAGCTTGTTGTCTTCAAGCCATGCCTTTGTCTATTAGAAAAAAAGCTAATGGGGGTTCATTGTGAATTTGCATGCAGATCTGTATTCTAATTTGTCCCAATGAAACATAATTATTATCATACATTTATGAAGAGACCAAATACGTTTTTAAAAGTCTTCTGTTGTAGTACGAAACTTGGAAAATGAGTAAGTAGTGTCTTGATGGTGGTTTGTTTCCAGGGCTCTCCGGGTAACCGGGGCTTCCCAGGTCAAGATGGGTTGGCTGGTCCCAAGGTGAGTCATGTCCTCAATTAAAAAAAAGAGCTATTATGATTGTGATTGCTGCCGAAAATGGAAATATGCCCTTATTAAAATGCATTAACACGAGATAAGGAAATGTGTGCAGTAGCTCCCATCGAGTCCAACCTTGTCAACTTGCAATTTGCAATTGCATTTTTTTTTTGCTATCATGCTTTGCAAAATGTCATTTACGAGTCAGTGTTATCGCTTCCGGCATGGCTGTAATTCAATTTTAATCCTGTGGACACCTTAACCTTCAAATATCTACACCCTAAAATACAAAGTATCTACTCCGCATTTTTGCTGACACATTTACAGTACTATCACGTCAAGACAAAACACTTTCAGGCATTCATCTTTATTTCAGTAATTAGTAGACGGGTGCGTCAACTCTGTTGGGATGTTGAAGGTGGTGCATGGCTGGAAAAATTTGGGGGGGAGGAGTGTTCTATAGTTTCATATAGTATGTAAATATACAAATATATTTTTCAGACTATAAGCCACACTGGACTACAAGTCACATTTTTGGGGAGAATTTTAGTTTATAGAAACTGGGACCAAGAACAGTAGAGCTTGGACTAGCACCCAAAATCCGTGTCCCAAAACCAAGCACAACAGCGAACCAGTTCAGGTTGGGTTCAAAATGTTATGCTATCTACAGAAACGTTTTTCTTTTTAGTTTAAAATGTCTTAGCTTAACTAGAATCCCATGTCACATTGTGGCGACACTACTACAAATTCATCTTCTTCTTCTTCTTCTTCTTGTTCTCCTCCTCCTGTTAATGGATTTTATACTATATCATGGATACAGTTGATAAATTGAATTAAATGTCTCTCTTATAGGGTAAATACAAGTATAAAATGGGACAACTACTCCTTCTTTCCTCCTCCTTATTCATATTCTTCTTCTTCTTTTAGTTTTTACAAGAGAGCAGGAGATTTGGATAGTTTTTGTGAGATGTGGACTGTTAACGGGGCACTGTGCGACGTGAATGAGGAGGCGCTATGTTTTAGTGATGTTCTGCTGTGAAAGCATTTTATTTTTTTATCTATTTCTTTAATTGCTCTTGCCGAGCTTTGTGTTATGAAAAGTGTAAATAAGTGCGGCAAATAAATGTCATTTTTCAAAATCAAATCAAATCTTCTATTTCTTCCTCTTCTTCATATTCTTCTTCCTTTTTCCGCCTCCTCCTCCTTCTTTTTTTTTAATTCTTCTTCTTCTCCTCCTCTTCCTCTTCCTTCTTCTTCTTTTTCTTCTTCCAATTGTTCTTCTCCTCCTCCTTGTTCTTTCCTCCCCCTCCCTCTTCTTCTTCTCCTCCCCCCCCTCCCCCTTCTACTTTCTTTTGGTGATTGACAAATACCATATACTGTTTATAATACAGGCTTGTATCCTTTTTTTTTTTAAATGACACATGAAATTGAATTTGGTTTACATGACTAACCATCATGCATACCAACTCTACCTGGATGTAGAAGGAGGTGGGGGCTTAAAAAAAAAAGTTCGTTCAATGCTGTTCTATGCATTCCTGTGCAAATGGTAACTCGGCTCAGGCTTTGCAGTGGAGGATGTCCTTCCATCTGGCGGCCACCGGATGGTAGTATCGCTCCGAATCCGTCTCTGCATCAGTGACCCAAATGTCTCACATGTCAGCAGCAGAATCTCATTAAACGTGATCTCCCCACACACAAATCTCATTTACGCTCAAATGAACCTGCCAGAATTTAATCTGTTCATCTTCAACGGGTCAATGGAATGATTCACACCATCAAAATGAGAATGAAAGGCCTGTTTCTGTCTCTCTAACTTTGTCTCTCTAACTTTGTCTCTCTTAGGGTGCCCCTGGTGAGCGTGGACCCTCAGGTGCCAGTGGTCCCAAGGGTGCTAGCGGTGACCCAGGTCGTCCCGGAGAGTCCGGTCTCCCCGGTGCCAGAGTAAGTTCTAGTGCAAGAAATAGATTGATTGGTTAGTTAGGCTTTGTGCTTCAGAATAATACTTTATTATCAGTCCCGTAGTGGAGAAGGTCACTGATGACGGTATGAAAGTTTCATATCAAGATTACAGTGAGCAGGATGATGAAGGTTATCTGTGTTTTTGCAATATTCCGAAAATAAATAAACCAGGGATTGGGTTATGCAAGTCAAAACAAAACATTAGGTCCACTTGCTCAATTCAGTGAGAAAAACAAAAATATTATTATTATTATTTGTCATTATAATATTTTTACAATTATTATTAAAAATTAACAAAACACACACGTATTAGAAAAAAGGAAAAATATAAGAAAGAATGCAAATATTTTACAAGACAAAAAAACAAAACGTATTGTTTGTTGTGGATTTCTCAAGCTAAACCACACCCTAATTTTGTTCACTGCTCAACATGAATACCACCACCCGAAAAAGGAAAATACTGAAGAAAAATACAAAAGCAATAAAATATTGTATAGAAAAATGATAAATATTTACAAAGAATACACATATTTTAAAAAATAATAACAATTATATACTAAAAGATTTTTTTAATTATAAGAAAAATGTTTAGATCAAGAAAAACATTTTTAAATTATAGTTAAATAATATATAATAATAATAATATTTTAGAAAATTGCACAAAAATACACAAATATTTAACAAATTAGAAACATACTAATATTTTTTAAATAATACCAAATAGTAAATTTAAGAATTCAAAATAAAAAATACACAAAAAAATACAAAATATTAGAAAGAATAAAAACGAAAAATACAATAAGGAACCACAAGAAACCACAAAAATGTAAAAACATTGGCAAAATTCAAAAAATGAAATTGAGGTGTGAATTTGACGTCTCTTTGTCATATTCATCTGTTTGCATTGTCTTATTTCAATGTTTGGGACAGGCCGTAAGACTACTCTCAGCAACACTAAATAAATAATTATCGATCATTACAATGTGTAGCAGTCTGAAATATTATCATGGTTTATCCGTAAACCGTAAACCGCTGTATCCCTAATCGGGACAAGTTCCACCCACCTTAAGCTAATTTATGTATTTTCCATTTTCCTGCGGTTGTAACTTATTGGTCATGCAATCTAGCAGACGATTGAATTTCCGCTATGGACCCGTGCGTCTCGTCTCTATGCAAATGATCTACGTACACATGTGTTTGTTGATTGTGTGTCTGTGTGCTCCGGCAGGGTCTTACTGGACGTCCCGGTGACGCTGGTCCCCAAGGCAAAGTCGGACCTTCTGTGAGTGCATTTCATCCAATTGTATGACCGCTGGCAATAAAAAAAAAAAAAAGACACCTTTTCCATCTTCAGGGGCCATGATGTGATTTAGGATCTTCTCAGCCACCAAAAGGCTTTTTAGTGATTGATCAATCCACACTTAATGACAAATCCAATTATTACCTACCAGCCAAGCAGTCCCAATGTGTCACTTGGCGCGCATGTTGTTGTTGTTTTTAAGTTCATCTGTTCAATATTAAAAACTTTGCCAAAATCCTATTACCTATAAGTGCTGCATAACCACTATTGACTGTTGACCATGCAGGGAGCTGCTGGTGAAGATGGCCGACCCGGACCCCCCGGCCCACAGGGTGCCCGTGGGCAGCCCGGCGTCATGGGATTCCCCGGACCCAAAGGAGCAACCGTAAGCGAGCTATCACCGCATTAAGATAATTATATTGTCACCATATGACTATTACTGTACTTGTTTACTTTACGTTATCTAATGTGCATATGTGTGTGTTTCAGTATTTAAAATTGTTGTTGGGACTCCACCCACTTAAGCTCCATGCCAGGAAAATAACAGTACTCGCATCCTTGCCCAGTCACTTGTTGCTAGGTAGAATTAGGGCATGGGGCATATTAATACCATTTTCATACCCTGTTGTTATTATTATATTATTATACTTTATTTTTGCCCAGTCACCATCTGTTGGATGTGGTGGCAGTTGATCGTCTTGCACTCTTACGTAATACAAATCACACATTTTTGTCGCTGATCAACTCTCTCTTTCGCATTCTGTCTCTGTGGGTTGTTTTTTAGGGCGAGCCTGGCAAATCTGGAGAGAAGGGATTGCTTGGAGCTCATGGTCTGAGAGTAAGTGTGAAGCAATCATCAACAAAAGAAACCGTGTAACAAACATCTTAATTAACAGTGGATTTTTTTTTTCTTCTACTCAGGGTCTACCTGGAAAGGATGGTGAAACTGGCGCTGCTGGACCCCCCGGCCCTGCTGTACGTATCAATAATAACGCATTATAAATTTCCTAAAAGCGATTTTTCCAAAGTGTTTTTTTATGGCTTTAGTTGATTTGGTCACTTTTATCTTTAGGGTCCCGCTGGAGAGAGAGGAGAACAAGGTCAGCCTGGCCCCTCTGGTTTCCAGGTAATCGTCTCACTTATGCACTCATTAGCATACATATCTAAAAAAAAAACACATGAATCTCCTAATTGGGTTTTGGGGGTCTTTTTTTGAAATAAAAAACTATATTTTGGATACAAACAACAACAATCTCACAAAATGTGGATGCTTTTCGCAGGACAACAATAATATCAACATTATCATTCAAAGAGGAAAGCCTAGATAAATAGTATACATAAAAATAAAAAAAATCATGTTCATAAATCTGAATTCTTTTCCCCAAAAATATTCTAAAAATACACATATTTTTTTCTTTCTTTTTTTTTTTTTTACTTCATAGGTATTTGATTGGGTTTTCTATTCAATTAATTTTATTTCTACAAATGGTGCTTTTTTTGTAGGCGAAAAAAAATGCTGTTTGTGTATTTTTTAACACATTGGACAATATTAGATCGATTGAACTGACAATAGCATCCTTTTCAGAAACAAACACAATGAAAATATAATTAGAAAAACTTCAACTTCCACTACTAAAATTTGATTTTCTTCACACAAAAAGGAAAGAAAAGAAGAAAGAAAGAAAAGAAAAAAATGTATAGCTTTTTTTTCTCTTTGAACAATCTTATGATTTAAATTAATGTAATTTATTTAAAATAATATGTAACTACTAATACTACTATTTAAACAAAAGTACTTTAATTTTAATCTGGCTCCAAAAAGTCCAAAAAAACAACTCTGGTAAAAAGATATTTAAAAAAAGCTTTAACACATAGGAAATAGTAATTAACAATTATATGAACAACAAAATAGATATGAACAACTATATCTACACACTATGATGTAAATCCAAAGTAAAATGTAATAAAGAAAAGAAAACGGTCAGACATATTCAAAATAACATTTATTACAACATCCTGTCCATTGTCTAGTATTTTTGCAGTATGTATTGCAATGCATCTATGTTCAATATATGTTTGCTGGTACACATCATGATGCTTATGTCATGTCCACACAGGGTCTTCCCGGCCCCCCTGGTCCCCCCGGTGAGGGAGGCAAACCTGGAGATCAGGTACACGTGCACACAGAACAGTCAGTCAATCATGTCAAGCATGGAGAAGCCTCTTGAACCTCTAGCTTGAGGAAAATCTTATTTTGTCCTCGAGGAGCAAAGTGCCCTAAGTCAGTCTTGCTTTCCATATGAGGTTTTATACTGTACAACGCTTTGTGTGTTTTTGTATTTGGCTAAAAATAAATCCTATTGATTTTGTTAAATGTCAAATGTAAGATCTTTTACTTTCCTTTTGTTATTTGTATTTTCATTATATTATTTACTTACATATTCCTTAAATCTCTCAGGCTTTATTGCCATCATCAAAGTAAAAATCTTCAATTGAATTAATTCAGCTAAATATTACTATTATTGTCTTTATTTTTTTTTACTTTTTAAACCATTGGCTGCATCTAAGAAATGTCATGCTCAACCTAAAAAAAAATGTACACTTGCCATGTTTTGAGCTGATTCTACTTGCTTGTGATAAAATGCATTGACTCTCTGAAGCCCACTTCCTGTTTCGTCACGTGCCACTTCCTCTCTCCTGCGCCAGGGTGTTCCAGGAGAAGGCGGAGCTGCCGGTGCCACTGGACCCAGGGTACGTTAACAGAATCCATGCACCTTCTCTCACATTCCTGTATGTGCATGTTGACTGATTGAGTGATTGTCAAAAATACAATTCAACCCATTCTCACCTCGATGGCCAACAAACCTCACCTCAACTAACTTGACAACAAAAGCAGCAGTTTGGCACATAGTGAATCATTCTTCAAAAATGTATTACACTGCATCATCGTGGCCAGAGCGGGCACACCAGAAGCAACAGTACAATTAATTGTATTGAAGAATTAAATAATGACACGCAAACTGTTTTATTTATTTACATTCTATGTAATATATTTATTATTTTATAAAGTACTAGTACTGCTATTTTTCCTTATTTAAAAACCCAAACAAATGTGTGTGTTTTTTGGGGGGCTGGAACGGATTAATGGCCATTCCATTCATATAAATGGGGAAAGATGATTTGAGATACGAGTGGTCTTTTAAACTTATTTCTCAGGGCACCACAGTATTGAATATTATTTTAAGCCAGTGTAACAAGTTTATGGTTAATGGTTCGATTTATTAAAGTAGCTACGGTACTTACTGTATAATACTGAATAACTATAAAGTATAACATGCATAACATTTAATACAGTAATTTGAGATAACCAATTGATTCGTTTGTGTTGATGCTCAGGGAGAGCGAGGCTTCCCCGGAGAGAGAGGAGGAGCCGGTTCCCAGGGTCTGCAGGGACCCCGAGGTCTGCCCGGAACTCCTGGAACTGACGGCCCCAAGGTGAGTCATTATGAGTCATAAATGCAACACACCTCACCACTCCATTTTTTTTTTACATCCATAATCAATAGCTGCCTGCTGTTTTTCTGTTTGGCTGCTTTTCCCAGGAGGGGAAACGTTATTAAGAGAATCCTTGTGATAAGTCTTCACAATACTCGGCGGCAAACAATAATTATTTAAGTACAAATCGACTTCACGCAGGTGCAATCCGCTGTGTGTTTCCAATCCAGCCGCCAGCACATTTAAGCCCCTTAATTGCGGCAACACGGGGGAAGCAGACGCCATTGTCACACGCTCGGTTATCTGAAATGGTGTCCTTATCTGCGTAAAATGTCAGACAGCAGCGACTTAAAGACACCCTGGAATTGGTCCCCGAGTGGGTCAATTGGGCTTTATCAATTGGCCACAACGGTGACAATTGTACTGCACAATTTAAAGGAATCAGTTTTTACAAGGACAGAATGTCCCAGAAGCGTTTGCACAGCTTATACTAATTCAATTACTTTGTAAGAGAAGAGTCGATAAGACCAGATAAGATACGATAAGATACAATATGATCAGTCCTCATGTTGGGGGCCTGCTGTTCCGCTAGAAGCCTGTAGGTGGTCTCAAGGTGTATGAAGTTGTAGTCCGATTCCACGGAGGAGGCAGAGAAGAATATTCTCGTTACATCCCAATCGTATCGGCATAAAGGAGGTCCACGGTTTTATTCCTTCTCGTTACATGTTGTGTGAAGTTTAAGAATGTACAAATAAATCACTTGTATGGATACAAATAAAATAATGGTAACTGTATAACAAATAAATACAGTTTTGTTTTTTTATTTGATTATTTTTTATACTTCTATTTAATTAATAATAGACGTGCGAAAAATATCAAATATGTAACTAATTAGAATAATAACATAATACATTTTTATATGTTGCTGTTGTTATTATAATAATAATAATTATTATTATAATTTTAGAATATAGGTATGGGTCTTAAAATATATTAAAAAAAATAAAGTGATAATACATAATAAAAAATATATATGCATTTTTGTACTATTTTGTCCCATTTTATACTTATATTTATTTACCCTATAAGATATTTATTTCAATTTATTAACTGTATCCACGCTATAGTAGAAAATCCATTAACTAATATTTCAGATGTACTTTGTTAATGTAATTGTATTCTAGTATTAATACGCATATACAGCATATGAAATTGTAACATGAAAAATTACTATAATCGTTAATTAATCAATTAGTGCTTGTTTTAAAACATACGTACATTCTTTATGCTCACATATCCGGTAATATATGCTTTTACTATAGCACTTGTACTAAATCGTCTCATGATCGCAAACGTACAATTATTTACATGTTTCACCAAGTCTAAAGTTAAATACGTTATTACCTGATGGTGAAGGTGTTAATATACATAAATAGATTCCACTTTCGTAATCCTCTGCTGCTACTCTGAGCTCGCTTCATTATGTCTGCCATCTCGTCTCGCTGTTTAGGGAGCCATCGGACCTGCCGGAGGCGGCGGAGCTCAGGGACCCCCCGGTCTGCAGGGTATGCCCGGAGAGAGAGGAGGCTCCGGTATTCCCGGACCCAAAGGAGACAGAGTAAGGATTTGTCTGTTGGACTTCAAGTTATGTCTACACGCTAAATTGTTGATAATAAAATGCTTGTTTGTTTTTAAACTTTATAGGGTGACCTTGGAGAGAAGGGTCCTGAAGGTGCTGCTGGAAAAGATGGTGGCAGGGTGAGTTTAAAGTGCTGAAAAGAAAACAAAAACAAAAAAAACATTCAGAGCTCTATTAAAAAAAAAAAATTTGCTGAATTTTTAAATAAAATTCTAGGGACACTATCAAGCCAAATTGACCCTAAAATGGCAGCTTCAAACCAGAATAGTAGCCTTAATGTATTTTCAAGTGTCGCTTCTTGAAACTTTTTTGTGCGTCTAATCATGATAAAAAAAAAATAATAATAAGTTTCACGTTCCTAAGGAAAACCGTTGGTGTCCTCTTGAGACCATGAGACCATTTTTAGGAAGCTACCAATACCATAAAGTACATTTCTACCAGGATGAACAAAATTGTGTGTATGCTCATAGTCATAATATATAATACAATACTTTTGTTCAATTGTTTACATTATATTTCTTCATCAATAACAACAGAAAAGGCCTTTTGAGCGAACATATCGATATTTTATTTTCAGGGTCTTACTGGTCCCATCGGCCCTCCTGGTCCTGCCGGTCCCAATGGTGAAAAGGTATGGTTGATTTTTCCTCACGTACACAATTCATCTTCAAATGTATTTACTGTTGTGTCTTCTTTCCAGGGTGAATCCGGTCCTGCTGGTCCTTCTGGAGCCGCTGGCACCCGTGGCGCCCCCGTAAGTTTTTCCCCATTAAGCCTGCCAGATAAATGCAAAACGTGTCGATTGTGCATTCACACGTTTACTATTGTGTCCTCCTAAAGGGTGACAGAGGTGAGACCGGACCTCCTGGGCCTGCTGGATTTGCTGGACCCCCTGTAAGTAACACAGAGATCTGGTGTTAGCATTGCTAATTATCGATTATGCGTCAGAATGACGCACGACGTCGTCCTTGTGATTTCCGCTCCTCTGCTGTTTTTATAGCTGTTGTAGTGTATCACCACACGTGCTCAAAATAGAGATGTGACAAAAACAAGTCTCCTACTGTCACTTTTACGTGTAAATGTGTCAGCTTTTATTGGAAGGGGGGTTGCAATTTGCTAAATTAGCTCAGTTCTACTCTAAAGCCTTTAGAAGTCCTGAAAAAAAATTCCCAAAATCTGATGCATAGCTCTTAGACTTTTTCACCATACATAAAGTAGCCCAAATTGAAATAAATAAAAAATTTCATCTTAAATAAATGTTTTTCAATTAGGCATTTTTTTTGTCACAAGGAGCAAATGTCAGTTTTTGTGAAGCCTCGTCATTTAAGGTTTTTCCATAAAAAAAAAAAGGGTAACTGAACAAGTAGCGCTAATCCACCAGTTAGCCAACACGTGCTAACGCTCTGTCATCAAGACGATTCAAAAGTGTTTGTCTCTCCACCAGGGCTCTGATGGACAACCTGGACTTAAGGGAGAGATGGGAGAGTCTGGCCAGAAGGGAGATGCCGGCGCCCCTGGACCACAAGGACCATCTGGTGCCCCTGGGCCCGCTGTGAGTCACTTTAGTACTTTAAATATAACCTGCGTAATAATAGATTCATTGAGTGTTAAGAATGTGGCCAATTATGTGGAATTAATTGTCCTGAAGCAATTGAGGTCAAATAGAATTTAATGTTAAGGTACAGTGTGTTTCTTTTCTAGGGCCCTACTGGTGTTTCTGGACCTAAAGGCGCCCGCGGTGCTCAGGGACCTTCCGTAAGTGATCTCACAACACCCACCGTCATTTCTGCTGAATTTTTGTTGGATGGGTTTATATCCCCTCGCTTCTTTTCAGGGTGCCACCGGTTTCCCTGGAGCCGCTGGCCGAGTCGGACCTCCTGGTCCCAATGTAAGCTGCCCAACAATTTTTTTGTTTTTTGTTTCTTTTTATAAGAACAACAACAGTCCATTTTTTTCCCAGTAAGACAAAAGAGATACATACTTTTCTTTCTATTATTATTATTATTGTTTTATTTATTTTTTATTTGACAAGTAAGAATAAAAAAAATATATATATAATTTTTTATTTAAAAAATAAAGTCAAAGAAAAAGTAAAGGTAAAAGGAAATTGTTATGAATGTTATTTCTCAATTATGTGTTTTTAAAAGACAAAAAGCATTTATAAATTTTTTTACTTAGGTTTTCCTCTGTTCAATGAAAATCATGTATCTCCGAATTAATATTTTGTTATCTATCATATTAATTGAAAGAAAATATTTGTTTTTCAAAAATTTAAATACAGTACAATAATATAACCATTTACAATAATTATTATTTAAACAAAAAACATTTATCTCCAAATTTATTAAGTATTCAGCATATTGTATATGTTAATATTTATTTTTGATACATATTTGTATTGTTTCAGTTTTTTTTTTATGGCTATACATGTTTCCCATTATTAAATAAAGATATGTTGTATGTATTTGAAGACACAATATGACATATTTTCACATGATATTATAAATATTAATATTTGAAGGAAAAACATTGAAACACTTGCTTTTCATCAACTCTTATCACAGCTTGTTTTGTAACGTGAGTGGATGCTTCCTTAGGGCAATCCTGGAGCCGCTGGTCCCGCCGGCCCCTCTGGCAAAGACGGCCCCAAGGGCGTGAGAGGAGATGGCGGCCCCCACGGCAGACAGGGAGACGCTGGACTTCGCGGTGCCGCTGGAACTCCTGGAGAGAAAGGAGACGCTGGAGAGGACGGCCCCCCTGTGAGTGTGTCATCCTCTTTTTTTTTTGGGTGGATTGCCATGGTGGTCAATTTTTGTTTTGTTTTTCGACGTCTCTACAAGTTTAAAGTGGCGCTGTCAGCCTCACAGAGAGACAATTCCATCCATTAATACAGCCAGCTGTCATTGAGTGTAATAGCAGGGCAGTACAGAGGGAGCGGCGCCGTCTTACTGACAGATTGATGGCAGGCCCCTCGGCTGCCTTTTACCTTACACACACACACACAACCGCAGATGACAAGGCCTGTCCAGAAAATGCCATCTGACAAGTGTTTACCAACTCAACATGATGGGCCCCTGCTATCTGCTTCATACATGTTATTTTCATCTTCACCACCAAAGTCTCCCCCCCCGTCTGTGTGCGTCGGGGCGGGCATGTAATTGTGAAGTTTAACCCTGGAGAACCCACGGGGTCAAATTTGGCCCCTATAAATTCTGCTACTCAAATAACAAAGACCTTTTTTTTTTTTTTACAAATTTAACTTCAAAAATTCAGAGTGCCACTTCTGACCCCTGCATGGGGCCATCTAGTGGATGAATATTGCACTTACATGAGCCAGAGTGGTGGTGACAAGAGAGCTGCAAATCAATCCAAACAAAACCATCTTCTCAGCAAACCATCAGATGGTAAAATTGTGTTTTTTTTGTTAATCTATTTCATATCATGTTGCAAAATGCCTAGGAGTATGTTTTATATATATATATATATTGATAAATTAGCAACTCTGAGCTAGTTAAAAAAAAAGGGTTAAAATTGAAAAAACATATATTTTGGTGTTCAGACTATAGCAGTCATTTAATGTATAATTCATAATTTTCCAAAGAAGAAAAGGGTTCTTGGATTCTCCAGGGTTAAAAATAAATTCCGTTTTTGAGTGTTGAAAGATTAAACGAATTATGCAAATTTTTAACATGGATGCTTGTGGTTTGACATTTAATGGCGTCCTTGTCTCCGTTTCCTCCGTGCCAGGGTGCTCTGGGTCCTTCTGGTCCTCAAGGTTTGGCCGGCCAGCGTGGTATCGTGGGTCTGCCGGGACAGCGTGGCGAGAGAGGCTTCCCCGGCCTGCCCGGACCTTCTGTAAGTACCCAAAACATTCACTACCACAAAGGATTCATGTCACCGAGAGATATAGATTTGGTCTGTCAGGATAACGGCATATACAGTATTGGTAGAATTGTCCAAATTGTGCCCATGCACGTATAACTGGAGAATCATATGACATTATGTGATGTCTGCATCCGTCAGTCGTCATGTCACGTAATATTGGTTGTCATGGTGAGCAGCGGGCGGCCGTGTTGGACGTAACCGGATGAAGGCGCCATTTATGGTGACAGGGCGTTTGCCTCACTTTTTCCATCAGAAAATTTGAACTAGTACTACTAATAATACTAACAGGGTGTTGGTGGATTTCTAATAAAGGTTAAAAATGCGATTTAATCCTTTAAATCTGACATCCAGAGGTCTTAAAAATGCTTAATTGTTGTCTGTGTCAAGTCATTAACAGCGTACTCAACGTTTTATTGTGTCCTCCAGTGTAGATAAAGTACATTAAGGACATTTTTATGAATGAATCAATGTAAAAATGCTATTGTATTAAAAAAAAATTATTGACATGATATTCATGGTCCACTCCTAGTGTGCGCTTTTAGTGAAGAGCAGGTCAGAGTTGCGGGTCAATTTGACTCATTTTAAAGTTAGTACCGTTTTTACAATGGCTTTTTTTCTGCTTGGAATACTCAACATCTACAATGAAAATTGTTCATTGTCATCAATTTGGCTTTCTTATCACGGGTACAAAGAAACTAATGTAACACAAAGTTTATTGATGATAAGCAATAATGTTTATTGGATTGAAAAAAGCAATCAAGTTCTGAATACTGACACTTTAGGATTGTTAAACGTGCCCTGAGTGAGTTTCACTTAACATTAATAAGGTTAAGTTTAAAAAAATAACAATAATAAAAAAAATTTTTTTTATTGGGATTCCTCCATTTCCTCACACCTTTTGATAACTAAATGTTCCTGACAGGATAGTTAAATAATGTGATATAGACCATGTGTATTGATTTTTTTTGGGTGCATTTTAAGTAAATGAGTCATGCCCTGAAAGAAACGATTTTGCTTTACCTGAGAAGTGAATGTAAAAGAAGGGTTTAATCAATGTTATAAGGATTATATTAATTGGAATTTCTTTCAGTTTCTGACATTTTTGGACAGTTAAACGTGTCCGGGTCAAATCGACCCAGCAGTGTTATTATTGCTCTTCCTGAGAAACAAACATAAAAGGAGGATTAAAACGTCTTCAATTTGTCTTTCTTAAAACTGCCAAGTATCCTGTAAAACATAAACTTGCATAACAAGATTGAGTAACATTTTAAATCCAAAGTCATTTTAGTGGCTGTTATCAATATTTTGCGCAATCAATAAAATTCTCTAATGTTTTCCATTTGAAACTTATATAGTCAAACATATCTAATGAAATACAATCTTCATAACACTGTAATGTAAATGCTCAATTTTGGCATCTATCCACCATTTTGCAGCAGATGACATTGATCATCTTCTGTTATAAAAGAAGACAAAGATTGCTGTAGAAGGTCTTTTGATGGATTCAAATAAAAATGTAAGAAGGATGAAACATCTCCGCACTACTGGGAGATGGAAGCATTCAGAGCATTTGTTATTAATTCTGAAAAGAAATTACCAGTAGTATATTTTGAGCCATCTTCATAAAAACAGTGTCGGCTTATTTGTTTCTGCAGTACTAAACTCAAAATACTAATTCTGATCATTCCCCATCGCGTTTCAACAAAAAGTCACGACGGCGACATTTTACACACGACATTTTGCGACTCAAAAAACACTTCCATCTCCAACTGCGGGGGTCTTCATCAGCTTGACATGACTTACTTCCTCCTCTTCACAGGGTGAGCCTGGAAAGCAAGGAGGTCCCGGCGGCAGCGGAGACCGAGGATCCCCCGGTCCCGTCGGACCGCCCGGGCTCACCGGACCTGCAGGAGAGCCAGGCAGAGAGGTCAGTGAAAGGCCAGGAGCACAGCGGGGGTGGCCAGAGGCCATTAAAACGCTTCGTATTACGTGGACACTGCACACGTTTGCTACTTTAGCTACTTGAGGGCAGAGAAACAGGTGCTTATTTTAGTTGTATCATGTAACGAATATTGCCAGTCACCCTCAATTTTATTTTTTTCCCCCTTAGTTGTATTATTATTATTATTATTATAATGCATTTTATTTTTGGTATGTTTTTTGTTTTTCTTTCCACTTAGAATCTTTTTTAATTACTTTTTTAAAATTTAGCAAAGTAAGTCGTGCATTTTAATTAAAATGACTTTGCCTTTTAAAATTAATAATTGATTAAAAATGTAATAGTAATAATAATAATAATAATGAAGTAATGTTTCACTTAATTTTTAATTACTTAGACTTATTATAAAAAAATGTTTTAAGTAATTCATTAAAAAATTACATTTTAAAAAATGAAATTGTGTTTTCATTTAAAAAAGTACTAACAAATTTGGGATAATTTAAAAAATACAAAACTACAGTCACTTTTTTATGTATAAAATGTGTAAAAAAAACAAATAACTTCACATTTATGATTTTTCAAAAAAATGAATGTAATTAGCTAATATTCTAATCAATATATTGTTTAGTTGTTTTTTTAAAAAGACAATTTTGACATTATTGTTAAAAGAATTTGTTTAATTATTTTTTTGTAATGAGTACAAACCTAAACTCACTTCTTGACTTATCAATTGTTTTTTGACTATACAGTATAAACAAATAGTCAATTCACATTATTTTGTTTTTTAATTTGAACTAATTAAATCATTAATTATCAAAGAGTAAAATCATCATTATTTTTTGGGGTAAAAATAAGTAATTTATTTATTCTGAGTATACATGTAAGTCAAATTTAACAACAAAAAATTTCCTTCAACGTGGATGGATGGATAAATGAATATAAATTCAGGTCAAATTTTTGTTTCTCATAAAAATAACCTCTAATTTATAAAATAAGGATTTTGTGGAGTTATTTCATCAGTCAATATAAACAAGCTATGTTGGTTATATGTCATGGAAATAGACTTCTACCTGTAAATCCAGCCTTGAATTATAGATACCAAGTTGCACTGGCATTTTTTTGTTTGTAAGTCGTTTAATTTAGGCCTGGCGTTTAGTAAAGGGGGACAATTTTAAGGATACAGCAAATTAATCGATTGCTGATGTGACAGGGCAACCCTGGATCTGATGGACCTCCTGGTAGAGACGGCTCTGCTGGAATCAAGGTGAAACTTTCCATCCCAATTCTGCTCACTAAGTTGTTTTTTATGTATATAGTCAAAAGTTAAATTTTTCTTCTTCTTTTTTTTTTTTTGCTTCAGGGTGACCGCGGTAACACGGGTCCCGCTGGCGCTCCCGGTGCTCCAGGCGCTCCCGGCTCCACAGGCCCGGTCGGTCCCACCGGCAAACAGGGAAACCGAGGGGAGGCTGTGAGTGCAAGCGTTGGCGGCAATGTCACATTCCTGACTGACTGTCACACAACTCACCTGTGTGCAATTCCGTCCCTCTTCCTTTTAGGGTGCGCAAGGACCCGCCGGATCTCCAGGACCTGCTGGAGCCCGAGGAATGCCCGTACGTAACTCTTGGGAGAAAATGATGTACTTTCTCAAGTACCGTGCTGTAGCTACTCCCGCACAAACTTTTCCAGGGGTTGAATTAATCGTATTAACCTTTCATTTGTCATGTGACCCTGTTCCCAGGGACCCCAAGGTCCTCGTGGTGATAAGGGTGAAGGCGGAGAGTCTGGCGAAAGAGGACAGAAGGGTCACAGAGGCTTCACCGGTCTGCAGGGTCTGCCCGGACCTCCAGTAAGCTAAATTAGGTTTGATGGTATATTATTTGAGTAGGGCATTTAAAAAGCATGTGTTCCATCTTTTCTAGGGTCAATCTGGAGACCAGGGTGCTACTGGACCTGCTGGACCTTCTGGACAAAGAGTGAGGAGACAAACATTTCACCACCGTCGTGACTTTGCTGCACTGATGGTTTAAAATCTGTCTCTTTGAATACAGGGACCACCCGGACCGACTGGGCCCAGTGGAAAGGAGGGTTCAAACGGTATGCCCGGACCCATCGGACCCCCCGGACCCCGTGGACGCAGCGGAGAGACCGGTCCTTCCGTGAGTTCGAGCTTGAGGCTGCGTACGAAACTAATAAATCAAAATGAACATCCTCCTTCGTCCGTCAGGGTCCTCCCGGAACCCCCGGCCCCCCCGGTCTTCCCGGCCCCCCCGGCCCCGGCATCGACATGTCCGCCTTCGCCGGCCTGGGTCACACAGAGAAGGGTCCCGATCCTCTCAGGTACATGAGAGCCGACCAGGCCTCCGGAAACCTCCGTCAGCACGACGCCGAGGTGGACGCCACGCTCAAGTCCCTCAACAACCAGATCGAGAACATCCGCAGTCCAGAGGGCTCCAAGAAGAACCCGGCTCGCACCTGCAGGGACCTCAAGCTCTGCCATCCCGACTGGAAGAGCGGTCAGTTAGCAATTAGCCGTTAGCATCTAGGTTTGTCATGTCAACTGCTCAGCGTTTCTCCAAGTGTGGCAGGTTTGTGGGCTCCCTCTAGTGGTTTGCCAAAGAATCACTTATAGTGACAAGGTTACTATTAAGGAATACTGAAAAATAACAACAAAATAGCTTAAACTATCATTTTGGGCTGTGCAAATATTCAAAATTAAATTACAATTTTAATTATTATACTCCACAATTACAAAATTAGCATAATGGTAAAAAAAAAAAAAAGATTATTAATGCTAATTTTGAGTTTGAATTGTTTAAATATATACATTTGCACTAACTCATTTATAAAATTTTGTTTCATCCAATAGAAACTTGCATAATAGTGTTTCAAAGAATTTTATTTGTCTTCATATTTTTTACATTTAAATATTTTTTTGTTTTGTACCAAAAAAATTAAATTACCAAAATAATTGTGATGAATATTTTCTTCGTAATCAAGCAGCCTTACTATTATTCGAGAAACATTTTTCTTTAATGAAATAAAAATGAGTGATTTTTTTTTTTTTAAAGAAAGAAACTACAGTTTATGTAGCTATAATTTTCACGAAAATATTGGTTTTCATCTTTTTCAGGTAATTTGATACATAACGTATATTTTTAAAAATCTAAAACTAAATACTAAAACAAATTTTAAAAAAACTAAGTGGTATTTCATGTAATTGTTTTACTTTTGTTCTGCCGCTCATTTATTTTGAGTGTAATTCCACTACCGACCACTAGATGGTGACACACTGCGTAATTTGACGCTGCAAATTTGAAAGAAGAAGAACAAAAACAGGAAGTATTTCAGCCCAGCCTAGTTTTTGCTAAACCTTCCTGGATGTCAAATTCACTTTAATCCTGCTTTTTACACCTACAGAAAGTGACGGCTCAAGTTTGTTTTCTAATGCGCATGTCCTTGCAGGAGAGTACTGGATCGACCCCAACCAGGGCTGCACCGTGGACGCCATCAAGGTCTTCTGCAACATGGAGACGGGCGAGTCCTGCGTCCGCTCCAAACCGTCCAGCATCCCGCGCAAGAACTGGTGGTCCAGCAAGAGCAAGGACCGCAAACACGTGTGGTTCGGAGAAACCATGAACGGCGGATTCCACGTAAGGGTTTGCTCATGTAGTAAAGTCGAGTACAAATGAGAAAAACATGCTAACGTTAGCTTAGCACTGTACTCCACTATTTCATCTTCATTTCCTCTCTTTTTGCAGTTCAGCTACGGCGACGACAACCTGGCGCCCAACACGGCGGCCATCCAGATGACGTTCCTGCGCCTGCTGTCCACCGAGGCGTCGCAGAACGTCACGTACCACTGTAAGAACAGCGTGGCCTACATGGACGCCGCCGCCGGCAACCTGAAGAAGGCCGTGCTGCTGCAGGGCTCCAACGACGTGGAGATCCGCGCCGAGGGCAACAGCCGCTTTACCTACAGCGTCATGGAGGACGGATGCACGGTAGGGAAATGGAACCAACGCCTGCATTTAGTCACTTTAAGTGTTTGGAAAATATCCTCGCCCGTTTGTCCCTCATGTCACCTTCCCATAAAATAGTGCGAAATGATGCTTTAGTTTCAAATTAGGGTAGGGTTTCTAATTATTCAAACTGCAGTTAGGGTTTTAAACTATAGGATTTCAAAATAGCAGTTCAAACTAAGGTTAGGGTTTCAGGGTAGGGTTAAGGTTTCAAAGTAGGGTGTGGCTTTCAAACTAGGCTCTCAAAATGGGTTAGGGTTTCAAATAAACAAATTGGGCTTTCAATCTAGGGGTTAGGATTTCAATTTATTCAAACTGGGGTTAGTGTTTCAAACTGCGATTGGAATTTCAAAGTAGGGTTTAAAACTGAGGTTAAGGTTTTAAATCTGAGTTTTAAATTAGGGTTTGTTTTTCAAAGTAGGGTTTCAAACTAGCGTTAAGATTTCAAAGTAGGCTCTCAAAATGGGTCAGGGTTTCAAATAAACAAATTGGGCATTCAATCTAGAGTTAGGATTTCAAATTATTCAAACTGGGGTAGTGTTTCAAACTGCGGTTGGAATTTCAAAGTAGGGTTTAAAACTGAGGTTAAGGTTTTAAATCTGAGTTTTTCAAATTAGGGTTTGCTTTTCAAAGTAGGGTTTCAAACTAGCGTTAAGATTTCAAAGTAGGGTTTCAAACTAGCGTTAAGGTTTCAAACTAGGCTCTGAAAATGGGTCAGGGTTTCAAATAAACAAATAGGGCATTCAATCTAGAGTTAGGATTTCAAATTATTCAAACTGAGGTTAGTGTTTCAAACTGCGGTTGGAAATTCAAAGTAGGGTTTAAAACTGAGGTTAAGGTTTTAAATCAGAGTTTTAAATTAGGGTTTGTTTTTCAAAGTAGGGTTTCAAACTAGCGTTAAGATTTCAAAGTAGGGTTTCAAACTGGGTTAGGGTTTCAAACTACGGTTAGAATTTCAAAGTGGGGTTTGAAACTGTAGTTAAGGTTTCAAATTACAGTTTCAAAATAGGGTTAGGTTTTCAAAGTAGGGTTTCAAACTAGGGTGTGGCTTTCAAATTAGGGGTTAAAACTGGGGTTGGGTTCCAAAGTCAGGTTTCAAACTGGGGTCAATCTAGAGTTAGGATTTCAAATTATTCAAACTGGGATTAAGGTTTCAACTACAGTTATTATTTCGAAGTAGGGTTTCAAACTAGCGTTAAGGTTTCAAAGTAGGGCTTCAATAGGGTGGGGCTTTCAAATTAGGGTTTAAAACTGGGGTTAGGGTTTCAAATAAACAAGGCTTTCAAACTAGTGTTACAGTTTCAATTTAGGCTCTCAAATTAGTTTCAAATTGTGGTTCGGGTTTCAGAGTAGGATTAGGGTTTTTAAATTGAGGTTTAAAACCAGAGTTAGAATTTTAAAGTCGGATTTCAACCCGAGATTAGCTTTTCAAAGTTAGGTTTAAAACTGGGGTTAGAGTTTAAAAGTTAAAGTTTTGATTCAACGCGATTGGTCCAAAATGGAGTCATGACGGCTTTGCGTTGTCCTCGCCCGTGCAGAGACACACGGGCAAGTGGGGCAAGACGGTGATGGAGTACCGATCACAGAAGACCTCCCGCCTTCCCATCGTGGACATCGCCCCCATGGACATCGGCGGTGCCGACCAGGAGTTCGGAGTAGAAGTGGGCGCCGTGTGCTTCTTGTAAGCGGACCGAGACGATGCAGGAGGAGGGAAAAAAATCCAAATAAATGAAAGTGGAGCACGAGGAGAAAAATCAAGACACTTTTTCTTTGTTTTGTATTTAAATAAATGGGACTTCTTCTTTTTCTAAGTAAAAAAAAAAAAAGTGTTTTTTCCCCGGCCCCCCCACTAAATTGAACTCACTATGTAGGAAATACCTGCACTGAATGGCAACAACCAACAGCAGCGACTCACCTTCAGAGTGTCATGTGTCCGTCTTATTTATTTATTGTTTGGGCTTTCTGTTTTGCTTCTTTAAGTCAATAAAAAAAAGCCCACTTACACATGTCGCTTCAAAAAAAAAATAATAATAATCATATCAGCAGATCAACCATTACTTTGTATGCTTACAATGGTGCTATACTTCTATACCAGTTGATTCCAAAGAAATGTATTTATATATGTGTGTGTGTACGCACATATATAGTATTTTCTTTTTTGAGCAGATGCCTTCGCTTGACAATTCAGTTTTTGACACACCCCCACTCCAACATTGTCTTTTTTCAATTGTGAAGCTACCTCACTCAAACCTAAAAAGCATTGCAAAAATCGACTAAATGTTTGTTTACAGTCCCCCCCCCCCCAAAAAAAAACTCAAATAAAAGGTGAGAAGCTCGTTACTCCTCACGAGGTATGACTTGATTTATTTTTTTTAAGCTCACGCACACGCGTGAGGTTGTGTATATTTTTATTAATAATAAAAATAATAAATTTGATAATAGCATTCTTATATTAATATTATGATCATGACTTGTTTTTTTTGTTAATGTAAATTGGAAAATAAAAGACAAAAACCAAAGTTGACGGCTGAATTTTGTTTTCTGGATGCTCTCAGACCCAATTCTGGAAAAAAATGTCAAATTACAATTTTTAAGACAATGATGCCACTGAAAAAAAAAGATGTCCAGTAAATTAAATTGATTCTGTCTTTTCATATGCCTTCATTTAATGCAATACAAGTATTAAAGTAATAAAAGGCACATCTTAAGCATTTCGATCAATGTACTTTTTTTTTCTCTTTTTTTTTACCTTTTAATCTTCAATGTAACAAACTTCAAAAACAAAATATACAGTGGATCTGAAAAGTCTACAGATCCTTGTTAAAATAAAAAAAAATCATTTAAATTTTTTGGGACCAAGTTCAAAACTTCTTCCACTAGACACATTTAAAAAAAAAAAAAATCTTATTGTCATTTATTTTGGTTTCAATGTCCTGGCAATAGTCGTACAAGAATAACTTGCACACACAAAAAAAGTAAAAAAAAAATTAAATGCCAAACTTGAGAGAATAAAGTTTTTATATAAATACAAAGTGAAATTATGAGAAAAAAAAAAGTCTCATCTTTAGTTACCAGTTTACATGGGCAATTTATTTTACATCCGTCCCAATACTTTTGTCATTCCATGTGTAAAGTTGCAAAATGCTACTAGTAAGTTACGCCAACACAACACTAGTGTCCACGTACAGATTTATTGTGAAGGTCACATGACAATAACAATCAGATTTTTCAGACCTAATGATAATACAAAAATAATAATACAAACATTGTAGTCATCAAACAACGGAGTATGTCACAAAGAGCACGTTACGCTACATTTTCTTTTACATTTGGTTTCGACAATACAAAGTGCACATGTCGTTATGTCGCACAAAAAGACTGAAGACGTGGAAAAACACGTACAAACACATGAAAATATATTATTTTGTTTAAGTGTGTGTGATTGTGAGTGCTTTTATCACACACACACACACACACATTTAAGTGAGTTGATTGAAAGGGTTTGGGGGGAAAAAAGGCGAGCAGCAGGCACTTGAGAGAAATTTGAATTTGGGACCAATGTTGCGTTTGTGTAGCGTCGTCAAGAAATGAGAAAATAAATAAATTTACAGAAGTTTCTATTCTGAGAATAAAGTTGTAAGATTATATGCTCTTTAACACAACATTCATATGTGTGTGCGTGTGTACTTTTTATGGATTACAACTTTCATTTGGTAATATTACACTTTTTTTTTTAATTACTTTTTAAATCATAATATACATATAGTTAAAAATAAATAAATGACAGCTACCAAGGCCTTACTCTGGCCCACGTTTTAAACATTACAGTATATTCCTGAGGATAGATCAACAGTTCTCCTGGTCCAGTGCAAAATAAAAAGCTTAAGGAAAAGGAAAAAATAAAATAAATAATAAACATAAAATAATGAATAAGAAAAAAAATTCATATGCTCAGCAGTAAAATAACAAAATAACATTTAGAAGAAAATAATAAATGGCCTCCTCAATCAATATATTGAAATCAGAAACAAAAACCCAAAAAAACAAACCACCTGTTTAAATTGGTAAAATATGTTATTCGATAAAACACCTGCTTAGTAACAAATGCTGCAATCCAAAACAACCGATGAAAATAAAGCACATGCTTGATCAATCAAAACAAAGTATCTGCTCAGTTACCAACAAAAATACAATCAAAACAAATCAGCTCAACAAAACAATGATATAAAAATAAAGCACCTGCTTGATCAATAAAATAAAAATATCAATAGTATCAATTGTGCAATAAATTTAAACCAAAAACGAAAACATTATTGTAGTCCAAATGACAAAAACACTTCAGATGATGATGACGATGATTACATTGATGATGATGATGTCATTTCCTAAAAGCCATTTAGTCCCATTTCGACCTTAATGAGACAATGCAAGGACAGTAGAGGGCACAGCGGGATCAGATAAAGGGAAAGCGGACTGCAGTCAGCAAAGTTCTTCTTCTCGTGTCTGGAGATCAAACTTTTTTTATTTCTGTTGCACAGAAAAACGATTCCGGCATGAAAAGGCAAACAAGATCCACCATTTTGTGTGAGCAAGCAGCCGTAGAGTTTTTCATTGCGCTTGCTTCCATTCAGAAGCCGGTGCTCAGCGTGTCCGTCTCGGTGGGGGTCTTCCGGGGACTCGGCAGGCTCTTCAGGTACTCCAGATGCCGGCGGGCCTCGGCCTGGTTCTGCCTGACGTAGTAGACCACGTAGACGATGACCATGAAGAACCACACGAACATGGTGACCAGCATGGCCACGTCGGTGGTCTTGCGCTGCAGACTGCAGAAATTCACGCCCGAGTCCAGCAGGCGCACCAGCGGCTGGCCGGCGTGCTCGCCCAGCACGCCCGGGTCCTCCCAGCGGCTGGCCTCGCCCAGCCCTCGCACCGAGCTCTCGCAGACGATTCCGTTGACCGTCTCGGGTTCCAGGTTGAGCGTCTCCATCAGCTCCTGGAGCGTGCAGTCGCAGTGCCACGGGTTGTGGTACAGCCGCGTCTTGGCCCGCGTGCCCCCGAACTCGTCCCGGCTGGCCTGCCTCAGCTGGTTGTGCGACAGGTCCAGCAGGCGCAGCTCGGGGCCCAGGCGGCGCAGAGCCCCCGAGGACAGCGAGTCGATGCGGTTGTGCGCCAGGTAGAGGTCCCGCAGGTGGGCCAGCTCCACGAAGGCGCTCTCGGGGAGGCTGCGGATGTTGTTGCGCTCCAGGTGCAGCGACACCGTGTCCGGCGGGATCCCCGAGGGGACCTCCTGGAGGCCGGCGTCCGAGCACAGCACGGTGGACGTGTCCCAGGCGCAGTGGCAGCCGTCCGGACACTGCGGCCGGGCCGGGATCCACAAGGAGCAGAACAACAAGACGCCGCACAGCCAACGCGCCGCATCGCCTCCTGGTAGGGAGAGACGGGGAGAGAGAGAGAGAAAGTAGATTCGATGGATGGATGGATGGATGGATGGACGGATGGATAGATAGATAGATAGATAGATAGATAGATAGATAGATAGATAGATAGATAGATAGATAGATAGATAGATAGATAGACCACTAGCTTGATAGCTAGTTAGCTTAATAGCTAAAAGCTTAATAGCTAAAAGCTTAATAGCTAAAAGCTTAATAGCTTGCTAGCTTCATAGCTAGTTAGCTAGCTTCATAGATAGATAGATAGATAGATAGATAGATCACTAGCTCGATAGCTAGCTCGATAGATAGCAAGCTAGCTCGATAGATAGATAGAGAGATAGCTCGATAGATAGATAGATAGATAGATAGATAGATAGATAGATAGATAGATAGATAGATAGATAGATAGATAGATAGATAGATAGATAAATAGATAGACCACTAGCTTGATAGCTAGTTAGCTTAATAGCTGAACTGCTACCGTGATAGCTTGCTAGCTTCATAGCTAGTTAGCTAGCTTCATAGATAGCTAGATAGATAGATAGATAGATAGATAGATAGATAGATAGACAGACCACTAGCTTGATAGCTAGTTAGCTTAATAGCTAAATGCTTAATAGCTTGCTAGCTTCATAGCTAGTTAGCTAGCTTCATAGATAGATAGATAGATAGATAGATAGATAGCAAGCTAGCTCGATAGATAGAGAGATAGCTCGATAGATAGCAAGCTAGCTCGATAGAGAGATAGATAGCTCGATAGATAGCAAGCTAGCTCGATAGAGATAGCTAGATATCTAGAAATAATAATAAAATGCGGTATAAGCTGTACTGTTTGAAGTTGGAATGGTTTGAATCGGTCAAAAAAATGTAGAAATTAGAGGAGAAACATCAAAAGTAGTCATTTTTGGCTTTTATTTTGAAATGTTGGGGGAAAAAATCTAGTAAGAATAAGCAGGTTTGAATTGGTCAAAAAATGTAGAAATTAGAGGAGAATAATTTAAAAGTCATAATTTTTGGCTTTTATTTTGAAAACTTGAAAAAAATCTAGTAAGAATAAGCAGAAGCGTTTAAAATTGAAAAGGTTTGAATTGGTCAAAACATTTAGAAATTAGGAGAATAATAAAAAGTAGTAATTTTTGTCTTTTATTTTGAGAATAAAAAAACAACAAGTAAGAATAAGCAAAAACATTTAAGGTTGAAAATGTTTGAATTGGTAAAAAAAAATCGAAATTAGAAAAGAAAAACAAAGCATTTTAATTTTGACTATTATTTTTAAATTTTAAAAAACTAGTAAGAATAAGCAGAACAGTTTAAAGTTGAAAAGGTTTGGTCAAAAAATGTAGGAATTAGAAAACAAAAACAAAGCATCTTAATTTGGCTTTTATTTTGAAAAAAAATTAACAGTTTAAAGTTGGAGAAAATTAGTTAACATTTTGAAATTATGGGGCGGGGACCAAAAAAAGAAAAGTAAAATTTGGGTTTTATTTAGATTTTTTTTCTTTGAGTAAGCTGAACAGTTTGAATAATTTTTAGCTTTTATTTAGAACGCCTTGAATTGGTAAAAAAACAAAAAAACAAAACCTGTTTTGGTGGGAAAAGTTCTGAAAAGTGGGACATTGTTGTTGTTGTTGTTTTGTTTTGTTTTTTGGGGCACCACGGAAACGGTTCCCAAGGTAAAATGAAAGGTAACCTTTTAAAAAATTTAATGTGAACGATGCAAATGTGTGTTGGGAATAAATGGTAAGTCAGTTTGTGAAGCCTTCACACAATAACACTTTTTTGTTGGCAGATGCATTTTCTGACAAGACAGCTTGCCGGTCTCACCCGGGGGTCTTGATCTTTTCGAGGTCTGCTCCATGGCCGCTGTGGCGGAACTGGGCACATGGCCTCGGCGTCGCCCCCCGACGCGCACCTCCACTCGGACGTCACCGCCGCCGTCTGACACATTGAGGAGGAAATCAACACATGCTTAAAAATGACCTTTGGGATGACTGGGGACGACATTATTGAGGCAGACAGCAATAAAAGGGCATTCAGTGTGTCACTTTAGGAACAAAGCCTTATTTTTCTGTACAATATTATCATACTCACCTTCTGTGTATGGGCTAGATGCCACGGACTTCCGGGTTTTACACATTAGCGCCCTTTTTTTTGTTTGTTTATTTATTTTTACATATTTTCTAGTAGATTACATTATTGAGCATTTTTTTGACAAGGGAGCCACTTAATAATAATAATAATTTAAAAAAAATAAAAATTAATCCCTGTGCCAACTACACAACTACAAAAGGCCCCGCCTTTTAAAGCCACACACTAAGTCAAAGATCCTACAGCGTTGATTGTGTCGAACGTGAGTATGGTGACCCCTAGTGGCAAAAAAAATAATACCTGCAACTCACATATGTACCATGTCTTCTTCTTTCGGCTTTTCCCTTCAGGGGTCGCCACAGCGAATCAGTTGTCTCCATCTAACCCTGTCCTCTGCATCCTCTGCTTTCACACCGACTATAATTGTTTATCCGATAACTCAATTGTCAAATACAAGAATGGATATCCAAAATATTTCATGTTCCATTGAAAACACTAACAACCACATGTTCGCATGTACACGAATATTCGAGTATATAGCATTTATCAGCGGCTATCCTCGTTAGCTAATGCTAATTAGCTCATTTGCACTAGCACTGTAGCTTTGCTTAGCTTTTAGTTTTGACACCGTGCTTCCATGAATTCCCCTTAAAGATGGTGACCTAACAAGCAATGAGTGAAGAAATTCTGTATTATTCAAATTATCTCCACTGTTACATAACAATCTGACACAATTTGGAAAGCGTCACTCGGGAAAAAAAATCTGAAATAAGATTTAACAATTGGAGTCTTTAGTTGAAAAATACTATACTGTATAATAAATATAAAATATTAAACACATAAATAAATAACTGGCATGATCTATGCAGTAACAATAAATAAATTAATATTAAATAATATTGCTTCAATTAATGAAATAAAAAGAAAAAGGTTTTCTAGTAGAAATGGCAAATGTTAGTCCTGTCCCCACTGACGTTCTGTTCTTTTGGAAGTTAAAAAAAAAAAACGCAATAAAAAATTATAAAACCGTAATGGCTCTATTGGAGGTTTTTGAAAACAGAAAATGATTAACCTCCTCAATCAAAAGTGCAAATTAAAATAGCACTCCGGTCACGGTTCCTCACGTCCATGTATTGGTTCTCTTCAACGTGTTGGGAGCATGACATCACTATTTTCGTGAACTCAACAGAATGGGAGACTGTTGTGCAAACAGCAAATGTTGAATTTGAACAGGATGAATCGCATGTCCTCTTTCCCGACAGCCCTTTCACGCAGAATAAAAAGAATCACATTACACTCTTGTCTTGCTCTGTTTATCTTCCCATGACGCCCCATAGCCCCTTCATCATATTCCATGGCGGTGCCGCTGCATATTACGCATGCATTGTGAGGACGAAGGTTCGGGAAAGGGGGAGGGATCGATGTGTAACTAAGGCCTGGCGCGCTATTAACGGCCAGAACATCAATCCAGCTGCAGTCTCTCGGCATCAATAAGAGACACGGCGGGGACAAGCAGGCCGGTCTCGGTCAAGGGGGAGCAGCTGCTACAATCCGCTTGTGCCCTTAAAACGCTCAAGTTAAACGTGTTGAGACTGTGAATCACGCCGAGGAAGGATGGAAGATGACGGGGTCGTGCATTTTCACATTGAAATGAATTCATAGATTCATTTTTATTTCAGTGTGAGGGTAAATACAAATTACACACCAAAAAATTCTAAATCCAATATTTTTAAATCAGTATTTGAGAGGATGTCAAATAAGTAAATAAACAAATTAACATAGTATCATGATTAGCATTCGTTTGAAGAAAAATATCCCGAAAAATCCACCCATTTTTATCCATCTCAGGGGGCGGCCATTTTGCTTTGTACTGCGCTACTTGTTGTGGCTGAAAACGACATCACAGTTGCTCAGGGCTTAGGTAACTACCAATCACGGCTCAACAGTTTTCTGAAGCTGAGGAGTGATTGGTCCTTACCTGAGCCCGAGCAGCTGTGATGACATTTTCAGTTGACAGCAAATGGCAAAATGGCCGCCCCCTGAAACCTGTGTTGATATTAGTGGAGGCATGTACTTAATATAAACATCTATTAAATGAAATAAAAATTCTAATTATATATATATATATATATATATAATTCAAGGCAAGGGAGAATGAAAATCATTTTGGATAGATAATAGGGTTAAAGATAAAAACAAAAACAGAAATAAAATCAAAGAAAAAACATTCTGTTTTCAATCTCAGGGTAATAAAAAAAATTAAATTAAAAAAATCTATTTTCAGGAGGAGGGCACTAAAAAAACGAAACAAAACAATAAAACACTTTCCACAATCAGGGGCAGAGGGAGAGTAAAAAATAACTTTAGGAAAAAAATATTTTTAATAATTTAAAATTACATTAAAAATAATTTAGGGTTTTTTTCTCTCTCTTTCAAGGTTGATTCAAATAGCCTGTTGTGTGTTTAACCAAAGCACACTAATTATTTTGTGAATGGCTGTTAATGAAACCAGCATCAATACTGCACTAATTATAAACGTTTATATAAATTATATTTGAATACAAACAAGAGCAGCACATGTTAACAGAGCGTACAATAATACACTCAGACATATTCTTTATCGTTTGTGGAAAAAGTGTGTATATGTATTCTACTGCCCTCTAGTGGCCAATAAACACACTTGCTGTACCAGAATGAGTTACACAATGGTGAATTATAAAGCACACAAAAAAGAGACTTACTTCTTGATATTGTTTTAAATTATGTTATTACTATATGTTTTTAAGTACAATACTATCAAGTGCTTAATTTCTTAGTGAAAACAAAATGTCCTTGCCTTTTTTTTTGTGGTGCTACTTTGGCCTCTTCCCATTTTCATTGATCTATTCACATATTGGACAAATAATGATCATAATCTGCCGCATGCATGATAATAAAAATGTGGTGTGACACACAAAGTGGACACTTCACACATTTACACCTTTCCTTCCCCTCCCTCCTTCAATTAGTTAATAAAATTACTTAATAAAACATTCATTCTATTTACATAGTATATAAAGCAGTTTAACCAGCCTAGCGAAAAAGCAAATATAAATAAGATATCGGACAAACTCTCCACGACATAGATCAACTTACACGTGAATGGTTTCCTCTGAAGTTTGCCCTTCACATTTCTTGACTCCTTTTTACGAATCTTCAGCACAGTTTCAACCTCAGCTGATTGGACGACGTCTTCGGTAGCGCACATAAAAAAGAACCTTAACATCAACTCTGCCGTGACTGCTGCATGAGGCGTTCATCGGTGACTGGAGTGAAAGCGAGAGGCAGCTTGTAATAAAGCGGAGTGGGCGTGTCTCTTTCTCTCGAACACACACACGCACTCGCTTTCGCTCTCTCCTCTCACTTCCTCTCCCGAGGAGCATCTCACGTGTCATCATCCTCGCTTACCCGCCATGTGAACGACTATATTATTTCCTTATTGATTACAGGTGTCATGTGATCTTAGAGGCGTTGTGTCTTCTGTGGAGAGATGTGAGGAGAATGAAGGCATGTTTTTTTTTTTTTTAATTAAAGAGGATGTGTGTGTGGAGGAGGTGATGACACATGCCTGAGCAAGAAATATAAAAGGACACTGTTGCGAAAAGGTTAAACGGGATGTTCGTATTTACACATATACTGCATATACAGCAACTATGTACTACAGCTATAGAGGAAGTCTGGTTACATTACTGCCTCCTGGTGGCCAAGGCGGGTACACAAGGAGCAGCACACTGAATTGGATTGTAGCTTTAAGTCATGATTCGAAACCCGTTTTATGCTATGTATTCTATTTAATTACGTTTTTATAAAGCACAATATTATAGAGTGCCATTTTCTCATTAAAATGCACATTAATGGGCTGGGGGCTGGAATAGGTGAATTCTAATTCCATTCGTTTCTATGCTAACAAAAACTGCAAAGCCGAAGGTGTCAAATGGTGACG
Source organism: Vanacampus margaritifer (assembly GCF_051991255.1). Lineage (NCBI taxonomy): Eukaryota > Metazoa > Chordata > Actinopteri > Syngnathiformes > Syngnathidae > Vanacampus > Vanacampus margaritifer. The sequence goes on from NC_135439.1 coordinate 7,734,537, forward strand.
ACCTCACACCCGTCCGTCTCAATGATGGCTAAAATAGAAAAAATGAAATTCATAGAGTGACTTTGGGTCACCCTGTATAAGTTTTCTAATATTTTGGCTCTGGTATAAAGCCAAATAAGGTCAAATTCAGTTAACATTGATATGTTTCGGTAACAGAACGTTTCATTTAAATAGTAAATAATAGTATCATTCTGTTATTCATCATTCTGACTTTTCTTGTCTGACAAAACAAGTCAGAGACTCACGAGGACCGGCTGCGTTTTGCCGTTTCCCCCCAGAATGACGAGAAAGCAAAGACACAAGAACTCCTGTGCAAATATGAGAATACCAAGAACCAGTCTGGAAACAGGAGGATGAACTTTGTTGACAAAGTGGACTCAGCCGAGCGAGAGGCATCATCTGTTTGTCGGCAAATGAATTAAAGCCGGCGCTCATTTGTAAACAGACGCTGAAAGCGGAAAAGATTCATCAGCGACAAACGCAGGAAGACAAAAACAACACACAACATGCAGTGTGGAGTGATACAAGAAAAGCACCGGAGCGTTTCTTCTTTTCCTCACGAGACTAAATGCACTAACGACGGGTCAGTGGGGGGGCAAGTGTTCTGCTCAGCCAGTCGCTCGGTAGCTATTTTTTCCACTGCGCTGCCTCGTGGGACCCCTGACCTCCGTTGGAGTTGTGTACCAATGCACGTGACAAACAGCGCAACGTCATGATGTGCAGACGCACACGGAAAAAACTTTTCCCCGGGTGAGAAAATTCCGCCTTGACCAAGACGACAAAATTGTGGAGCTACATACAATAATTCCTCGATTTGAAATTGTACAGTATGTTAAATCATCGTTCCACATTGAAATGAATGGAAATGCCACTAATCTGTTCCAGCCTCCTCCAAAAAAAGTAATAAAAAAAAAGACTGAATCAGTCAAAAAATGTGGAAGGAGGATGTCAATCAATACGTAAAATATCTACATTCATGTTTATGTTAATTTTGGCATGGAAATGTGGAACACTGAAAAAAAGTGGTTCACTTGGTTAAAGTTTTATACTGTATATATAAAATGAATTGCTGCATTTTTAGTTTTCAAAGGTAGCAACTATTCCATATTAGTGTGTTCTTAATAGTTTTGACAGTAATTTACATACATATACATCTATTTTATTTTTAGAAAACGTGGATACTATACAGTGTTTCCTACACCATGTTAATACTTGGGCGGGCCACCCAAGTAAACTGGCCACCACCCAAGACGCTTTCAAGAAAAGTTATTAAAAATATATTTAAAACAAAACGTGATAAACCACAAGTAATGTTAGTTCGCCATCACTGTGGATCGTGAGGCTAGAGGAGACGTAGTAACAGGACTGAGACCCCCCCTGAAAAAAAACCCTGATGTGATAGCTGGATTCCACACCCTAAAAATTGCACTCTAAAAACAGTTGGGTAAAAACAAATCCAAATATGGGTCAAAAATGGACCGATCCTCTACTGTACTTGGGTCAAAAAAAATTGGGTCATTATGTACAAGACAACCAAGAAAGTTGGTTGACCCATAAACTGGATCGGTCCATTTTTTATCCATAATTGAGTTACTTTTGACCCAAATGTTTTTAGAGTGTGTTAAAAACATCCGGGGAAAAACAACAACTGTATTCCCCAGTGTAATGAAAAAGAAAAAAAAGTTGCAAAATGTCCTGAACGAGCTGAATAGTTTGATGTGGGAATTCTTTGAATTGGTGGAATAAGTGGTGAAATATGGAAGAATTCGTTTTCCCCATTCATAGAAATGTGGAATCAGGTTCAAAGGTAGAAATGTAGGGAATGTTGTCAAAAGGGTTTCAAAGCCTTGAATGAGTGGAGAAATGTGGAAAGTGTTCAAAATGAAAATAATCTGAATTTTTTTTTTTTAGGTACAGAATAGCATATGCGCGGAAGCATTCACACATTAGAGACGATCAGGACTTTACCATCTGCATTCTGGGAAACGATTCCAATGTGCCTTAAGAGAGAAAATTAAGTCCTCTGTGTGTGTATTTAAATTTGGTGTTCGAGATCTTTTTTATTGGCTAGCCACCATTTATGAATAAAACAGATGTGAGAGAACGTTTTTGATGGCGCGAAGCTTATTAGCGCATATTTTATTAATTAAAATCTTCCTTTAATAGTAGTCTGCAGCGAATCCGACCATAACTCTTGACGCTCCCTCCTAGTCAGTGATTATCATCCATTATTCCCCATGCAACAATGGCACCGTAATTGCACTGAATTACAATATGACAGCACGATGGATGCGTGCGTGTAATATCACCAAGAAAAAAACGGCGAGAGATGCAAAGTGACCAGACAAAGAAAAAGTCCGCACCAGTGAATAACAATAAATGAGCACAACAAATAATGATGGATTGATTGAGCTCAACACGGTGTCCACATTGACAAAACACAATTTCTTCACCTTTAATTTAACATTTCCGATCCAGAACGATTTTTGATTCAAAATGATTTGAGTGACAACGATTTCTGCTTCCATTTAAAGATGTGGAAAGAATCGTCATGATCTACTCGTCTGACTCGCTAATGCTAATTAGCGCGCCACTCACAGGATTTTTATCACTCAAAAGAACGGCTAATCATACAAAACGGTTCAGGAATGTATACAGAGAAGCATCTTAACGTTACTCACCGGCATATGCTCTTCTTACGTTGCAAAAAAAAACAACTTTTATTGGCATAACTTGGTGACTTTTTCCTTCTACTCTCTAAAGTGGCTACAACTAACAGTGTATCAGAATGTGCGGAACCACACTGCCCCTTAGTGGCCAAATCGGGTACAACATGAACAGGGCTGCCAATAGATTTTGGGACATTTAAAAATTTATTCTGAATCATACTAAATGAGAATAGCGATTCTTATCCGAATAATTTTTTTGAGGCACACGCATGGTAAATATATCATCGCTGTCCTGTGAAAAACACTTATGTCCATTTAAAAAATATATTTTTTTACATTTTTGTGATGTCTGCATTCAGTTTTATTCCATAAACATAAAAAATGACAAAAATGGACATAAGTGTTTTTCACAGGACAGTGACGATATACTAAGCAATTGTTTATTGTTTATATATAAATATTATAGTCAACTGCTACATTAGAAGGCAATAAATGATTTTTTTTGGGGGGGGGGGTAGTAGTAGTGGCTGCAAATGCCCCCCCGGGCCATTGTTTGGACACCCCTAAGCTAACACATTATGATGGTTACTAACAAATTGACTTAAAATTAAGGAATTGGTGAGAATATCAGACCGAAATTGAGCATGTAGCTTATTGGGGCGCCATGAAGATCACTTCTCCACGCCTTCTGAAAATTTAATTTCTCTGAATTAATCAAGACCTGCGCTCGACGCTTTGATGGCGCAGCCTGGCAGAAATAGCTTGCGCGCTTCTTTGTAGTGTTCAAGCACCGAGACGAGCCGCCCTCCCCCCTCTGTGTGGCGGTCTGCATGAGTCGGACTTCCTTGAAGGGGGAATTTGTGGCCGTTCCCAGGCGGCTTTGATGGCCCACAGCGATGATATCCGATTTGGCAACAAGAGAACAGACTACAAAGTATTAAGAAGTGAATTTTATTGGAAACGAATGGCTGATGAGTTCATTCGGTTCAGCTACACCATCAAATAGGAACGAAACGCTGTGGCAAAAAAAAAAAAGACTTTACAAAAATGATATGGTCATGTTTGATTATGCAGGTGAACCTAATAATGTCAGTTACAAACCATCCATTGACTGAACCAAAATAACTTTCTGACTGGTCATAAGTCGCCATTGGCGGACGACTTGGCGGCGGCCTGCAGGGTCCTGCGGGCCATCTCCAGGGCGCCCCCCCGCGTCTTGTTCCCGCCGATAAAGCCGGAGGCGTGGACGAAGACGCAGCCCTCGATGCCGCTGAGCTTGGACAGCTCGTCGTCACGGATACCGCGCCACTCCTCCAGCAGGGGCAGTCTGAAGACAAAAGTGGGGGAGGGGGGGTCACTCGGCGTGTGGTAACAGCTGCTTTCCCTTCCCGTTGCCGCACTGTACGAAAAAGTGTTGTGTCTACGCGCCTCCTCATCTGTAGCTAAAGGGCGTGAACCGTGGCGCGGCCTCAATCAGACGCTGCAAAGAGGCCGCCAGAAGCAATCAGCTCTTATTCTTCTTCAATTATGTGGAAAATCACAATCATACAAAAGGGCACTCGAGTCCGCCGTCAATCAGGGGAAAGATTGACTCCGGGAGGGGCTGACCTCATCAACAGGAAGGTTCTCTTAAGGGAGTGTATGGGGGGGGGCTAACGTTTATGAAAATGTTTTGGGGGGGTTTAATTAAAATGCACAACTTGTACCTGTATTCCTGGGTTGGTATCATTCTCATTTGGAATTGTCAAGTACTCGATCAAATTAATATATAAACCTTCTATTCGGGGGGGGGGGGGGGTGTGATTCCACTTATATGTGTTGTTTATTTAGTAATAATATATTAGGATTAGGGGTGTCAAAATTGGTGCGTTAATTTTTAGTAGTTCCTTTACCGCAACTAATTTCTTTGACACAGGATTAATGACATTTCCAGTCGCAACGCAGCAGACACTCAAATATGAGCAGTAATAAATTGAATAATAATGCATATATTTGTGGAGGGCTAGGGTTTCATATTAGGGTTCAAAACTAGGGCTAGGCTTTCAAATTAGGGTTTAAAACTAGGGCTTCAAAATTAGGGTTTCAAACGAGGGCTAGTGTTTCAAATTAGGGTTTAAAACTAGGGCTAGGGTTTAAAATTAGGATTTCGAAGTAGTGCTAGGTTTCAAAATTAGGGTTTCAAACGAGGGCTAGGGTTTCAAATTAGGGTTTTAAACTAGGGCTAGGGTTGCAAATTAGGGTTTCAAACTAGGGATAGGGTTGCAAATTAGGGTTTCAAACTAGGGCTAGGGTTTGAAATTAGGGTTTCAAATTAGGGCTAGGGTTTGAAATTAGGGTTTAAAACTAGGGCTAGGGTTTGAAATTAGGGTTTAAAACTAGGGCTAGGGTTTCATATTAGGGTTTAAAACTAGGGCTAGGGTTTAAAATTAGGGTTTAAAACTAGGGCTAGGGTTTGAAATTAGGGTTTAAAACTAGGGCTAGGGTTTCAAAATTAGGGTTTCAAACGAGGGGTAGTGTTTCAAATTAGGGTTTAAAACTAGGGCTAGGGTTTAGAATTAGGGTTTCGAAGTAGTGCTAGGTTTCAAAATTAGGGTTTCAAACGAGGGCTAGGGTTTCAAATTAGGGTTTTAAACTAGGGCTAGGGTTTCAAATTAGGGTTTTAAACTAGGGCTAGGGTTTGAAATTAGGGTTTAAAACTAGGGCTAGGGTTGCAAATTAGGGTTTCAAACTAGGGGTAGGGTTTGAAATTAGGGTTTCAAACTAGGGCTAGGGTTTGAAATTAGGGTTTCAAACTAGGGCTAGGGTTTCAAATTAGGGTTTCAAAATAGGGCTAGGGTTTGAAATTAGGGTTTCAAACTAGGGCTAGGGTTTGAAATTAGGGTTTCAAAATAGGGCTAGGGTTTGAAATTAGGGTTTCAAACTCGGGCTAGGGTTTGAAATTAGGGTTTCAAACTCGGGCTAGGGTTTGAAATTAGGGTTTCAAACTAGGGCTAGGGTTTCAAATTAGGGTTTCAAACTAGGGCTAGGGATGCAAATTAGGGTTTAAAACTAGGGCTAGGGTTGCAAATTAGGGTTTCAAACTAGGGCTAGGGTTTGAAATTAGGGTTTCAAACTAGGGCTAGGGTTTGAAATTAGGGTTTCAAACTAGGGCTAGGGTTGCAAATTAGGGTTTAAAACTAGGGCTAGGGTTTGAAATTAGGGTTTCAAACTAGGGCTAGGGTTTGAAATAAGGGCTTCGAAGTAGTAGTAGGGTCAAGTTTTACAATTTTAAAAATGTACAGAATTTCACAAGCTACTTCATGTTAAAGATTAGATAGCTCTTAATATGAAAAGAAAAATGCACCGAGCTGTCACCAATGTCTTACAAATGCAATTATGCCATCTAGTGGCAGAAAATGACCTCAACACAAAGCAATATCACCCTCGTTTAAAGTACAGTACATTTCTATTAGTTTAACCTTTTTTTCCACTTTTAACAAGACTATGAAAACTTAGAAAAATTATTTTATTGTTCATTTAGAACAGATATGAAATTTGAGATTAATCATGAGTTAACTATTTAAGTCATGCGATTAAAACATTTAATCGCCTGACATCCCTAATTAGGATAGTAGTCAATTTACAATAAACCAAATAATTAATGAGATAAATGCTAATATGACAGCTAAGGTTATGCCTTTCAAGTGACTATTGTGTTGGGCCTGCACCACAACACGTGAACCACCTAGGGCCAGGCAATAAATTGAATTAATTCGATTAATCGTCATTTTGAAATTTAAATTATTGAATTTTTGCTAAATCGTGAAATCGAATTTTGTCTTCTAAATTATTAAGAGCTTTTCTTATGTTGTGTTAAATCCAGATGTTATGTGAGTTGTCATTTTTCTAACTACAGTATGAATGTTAAGTTTATGTTAAAACTGATTTATAATCAGTATACATTATTGTCGTCTGAACATCGTAATCTTCCTGAATGAATGAAAATAAAATAAAATAAATCGAGATTTTATTTTTTGGCCACATCGCCCAGCACTAGTACCACCTACAAAAAAATCTGTGCCTTTAAGCAAGCCGTTTAGATTTTGGCCCCACTGTGACATCACAGTCAGCCTATCAAAGACAGAAATAAAGCAGAGTTGCAGCGTTTTGGGATTGCATTGCCATCTTTGTAAAAACAGCCTGGGGAGGTGAGCGAAGCACAGCCATAATCCCTGTTAAATGAATCAAGCGGTCGATAGCTCCATTGTATAGCGGCGTGCGCGGAAAAGGTCAACAGGCTTGGTAATAAGGGAAGGAGTGGGAGGGTTCGCAGCCGCTGTTATGACAGGTCAGGAAGCCGGTACTCTTTCTCCGGATGACCGCCCGAAATGGAAAGTCCACAATTAGCAAATTAGCCGCGCGGAACTTTACTGTACAGTGCCATCATGACAGACACAGCAAAAAAATAAATATATATATATATATATATATATATATATATATATATATATATACTTAAAATGGATTTACTGCAATAAAGACTGACCGATTGTAGTCATTAAAGAGTTAACTGTCAACCAAAACAGCAGCACCGACTAAATCTGGTAAAGTCGAAAAAAGTGAGTCTTTCTTTTGTGCAGTATTAGAAGATGATCTCAGGTTATGTTGAGACTTTGTCTTTTATCACTCTGCAATGTTATGTGCATCCATGTTTATGCTGGATATGGATGGAGATAAACCTCAGTTTATCAGACAAATTATTTTCCCCTTAAAACGTTTCCGACGCTGTGAAAGCACCCTGAATGTACCATTTTGCTTGCCTAACATTAGCAACTAGCAAGTGTGTAGCGTATGTTATTCTGGTTATTCTGTTGTCCCTAAGCGTCATTTAAGATGTTTAATGACACCGCAGTTGGAATTAACTGTAAAACTAAACAAAAGATGATAAGAATTACATCCACTGTATATTTAAATACAAATATGCTACGTTTTTAAAATGTCGCTAGCTGAGCGCTAATGCTAATGGAGGATCCCATTCAAATGCTAACAGGATGTTAGCATCGACTTCAGGAGTGTTTTTCCTTCAAATAATAAATATCCACACGCAAATGCTGTGGGAACACATACCCACAGGTGAGATAACACTACACAAAGGCACAAATTGTTCCCAATGTGTGAAAAACAAGTTATTTTAATAGAATTCAATCGCAACTTTCTTCTGTACTCACTTTAAGTGTGTACTCCATCATGGATGCACGGCACCACACTGCCCCCAAGAGGCCAAAACACACAGGAACAGTCAGTATTTGTTTTTTTTCACTTGCTATTATTTTTAATTTATTCTATTCTTATTTCCCTTACTTGTTTTATTTTGTCATTGTCCTTTCAAATTATATCTAAAGTTGATATTTCATGGATTCAAAAACTCACAATTCAATTTGCAAACATTCAAGGATTTTTGTCTTAACAATTTCCACATGACATGGCATGAAATACAATCTCCGAGGTCCCAGGTCAGGCCAGTAAGTCTCAAGACTTGCGAAAATAACACAAGATAAAGATATATAAAATAAATGGTTAATGCTTTACAGCAGTTGTAAACAAGTAAGAAATATTTTTATTATTGACACATAAATCTATACAACAACCTTGTATACTTCATGAAATTTGTTGGTAAGGTTATACTATAGACTTGTCATTCAAAGCAGATAATCTTAATAGTGGTTTGTGTGTGACACCCATTAAAAAAAAAAAAATTGGGAGGGGGGGGGCGTTAATTTCATGCATTATATATATATTTTAAATAATGGTAAGATTAAATCGGTAATCTGCATTTTATTTTTTTTGCAAAAAATCGGTATTGGCATCGGTCTCAAAAAATGCATATCGGTCGGGCCCTAATTGAAAGTATTGTTTCCTGATTCCTCTTCAAAATGTTAAAATGTCGAGAACTAACTGAAATTGAAACGTTCAAGCACTAAAAAAAAATATTCCAACAACCCTTACGAGCGAATGAAAACTTCATCGGACCAACGTGGTAATAACCTTGACAACATCAGGGGCCGCCTGGGAGCAAAAAACAGGAAAACAATGATTCCTTCCTCCAACTATAGGTGATATTTTGTTGTATTTTCTTTCTGCTTCACCTATCCTTTACTTCACCTTTCCGAGGAAGGACTGCTTCCATCGTTCTGCTCCCTTCCCTCACACACATTTCCGATTAAAAATAACCCCCCCCGCCCTGCACCACAGGTGCTGTGGCAGGGACACAGGTGATAACAACACCCTTATAACACACTTGGCACGTGTCTATTGGGAGGATGTGCGGGCCGCTAAAGAGAAAGCCATGTGGATTTTTTTGGTTCTCTTCTTTCTAACATTCATTTAAGCCACTGTTCTTCCGCAAACGTCGACGCTCCTGTTTGCGTTATATTAAAGCTTTGGAGAGCTTCAGAGTGGATTTGAACAGGCGCCGCCACCTAATGAGAATTTGCAGTGGAGTGAAAAGGAGCATGGACGAGGTTACATGTGACAGGTGTGGCGGTGAGATAGGAAGACGTAGGGAATGCAGGGGTAGGGGGTGGTGGGGATTAGTGGGAAGATGGCAAAAGATCGACTGTGGGGAAAAGCTGATAGGGAGGGCAGAGACATACATACTGTACCTAAGAGACAAGGGGGAGGAGGGGGGGGGGGTTGCTGATAGGGGAAGGGTGGATGTAGGCTGTGGACTGAGGTTAAAATAGCAACAGCTATGGTCACATCATCCACGCCTTTTTCTATTCCTGGATCAGTAATAAGAAGATAAAAGCAGACGGTCGAGTGATTCACAGGTGACAATTCTACCTTGCCCACCATCTCAATTTAGCACGACTCTTCTCTGATGAAACCGCCTTGAGATGCCGCACTTTTCCCATGAAGAGGACAGAAAGAAGGAGAATGGACTGCATGACCCGGTTAGTGGGAAATGGCGTGCAGCAGCAGGAGACACCAACTGCATGGATACAACGCCAGCACATCATCTAATGAGATGCGGTAGTGGATCAAAAACAAGAAGAAGGGGAAGTAAAGTCTGCCCTTCCAAAGATGAAAAACAGCAGGAATATAGACGTGCACTAAAGCTGAATGATCTGGCGGCTCGCTGTGCCAGTTGACGGAACGCTCGACTAGATTTGATTCAGTGAGGACGTTTACATGCAGGCGATAACCCGTTTAAAACCCGAATATTTGGATTTTGTAATTCCACTGATGATGCTCTTATGCTCTTAAATAGGACCCCTGGGTTAGTCCTTTCGTAACCGTAGCCGGTGTCAGGCGATTTAAAATGTTCATTGAAATTAAATCGCATGACTTCAATAGTTAACTCACGATTAATCGCAAATTTTATATCGGTTCTAAATATAGTAAAAGTTTTCATACTCTTGTTAACACAGAAGTGGGTGGAAAATGTTAAACTAATAGAAATATGGCTAAAAAAAAGAAAAAAAAAAGAGTTTGATATTGATTTGTGTTGGTCATATTTCTGCCACTAGATGGCATAATTGCATTTGTAAGACATCGGGAGAGGCTGATGTCCGTGGATCTCACTCTGCTTCATCTATCCTTCCTTCCTTTCTTTCTTTCTTTAGTCTTTCCTTTGGTCTCTTGAGGTCTCTCTAATTTGTTGGACATGATATGCTTCTGGGGTTGGTGAAAGATTCTGGTTTGTAACCCTGTGTGTAGTAGGTGCTGTCTGGTCGGCGCTGGATTTCACTTTTCTCTTTTTTCTTTGATCACTCCTCGGGTCTCCTGACAACTTCACGACTCGGGATTCTGACGTATTCGGTTTAGGTGAAGGGTGTGGGATTTTTAACAGGCTTTAGGTGAATTAATGAGCTCAAACTCGCACGCACAAAAAAAAAAAAAGACATGACAACTCTCAAATTTCCTTTTCATATTAACTCATTCACTCGCAGCCATTTTCACTGAAGCAACCCCCTTCGCTCCGGACTGTTTTAATGGATTTTGACAGATTTTGCAAGGCCCACAGAATATTATTGTGTTCTATTGCTATAAAAACATGGAACCTACACCAAAAGAAAGATTAGAGGCTCTTCTTTCATCGGGGGAAAAAAAGGATATTTGTATCTGTATTTTCATTTTGCAGCAATTAACATCAGAATTATAGCTAAATTTCATCCTTATTTACAAATCAGTTTAAAACAGTGGGGAAAAGAGCCTTTTGCAACATGGCCCTGGTTGATCTCTTATACTCTGCTGCCACCTGCTGGCCATATTTTGTAATAACTACCATTACTTTAAGCGACCTCCTCAGGTCAGAGGCTGCATCAAAGCCTTCCGTATGCTCTAGCATAAAAAAGCATAAAGTGTTTTGGAGCAAAATTAGTTAAGAGCTATCTATCTTTAACATGAAGTAACTTGTAAAATTCTGCACATTATGGGACTGGAATTCCCCCAGTACATACTTTCCAAGTAAGGGGCGGTCATTAATCACGAGTTAAAAAAATTAGTGGCATAAAAGGAAGTTTAAATTAAGTCAAAATGAACATACTAGTTTTGACACCAATACTATAAATGCATTCGGAATAACTCGATTGAACGAAGCATTCGCCTTCTCCGCATGCTCTATTCTTCTTCTTCGTCACTTATTTCTATTATTCTATTGCAAGGAACTGTATTCATATTTTATAATGGCAAAGTGTTTATTTATGGGACAAATCTTCATGTCATGGTCCACTGACACACTGAAATTGGTGGGTGCGTATGTGTGTATACTGGGAGGCGGACGGCGTGTACATGGAAAATAGCGGTCACAATAATAATACCACAAAAAAGCAATTGCATGGTGGTTGATTGGAGCTTGAGGCGGGCGGGGGAAACTGAGATTGAGAACAGTATACAATTTAATAAACACTCGCTATTGCCGAACATGTGACATGCACATGAAAATGCTCTTTCGCGGTCGTGTGATGAATAAGGGGCGTGACAACAGCGTGACGGGTGCGAGTGAAGATGCACCGGATTAATGTGCCTGTCAGATGTTTTGTAATGGAGCGATACATTTATTCAATCACTCACACGCTGGCACATACATGCCTGCCGATTTGCATTATCTGTACAAAAGAATTATTGTTGTGATTAGTGTTTGGTGGTCTATTATGGAATTTGAATAATGAAAGCTTTAGATGGAAAAATAGAAATTGGGTTTGTAAAGTATTTGTAACTCTGTATCTCACGTGAATACATTTGATTAGGGATCAACCAATATGGATTTATAAAATTTTTTTAGGCTGATACCGGTTCCAGTATTTCTTGATTTTTGGGGTAATTAATCAGACTTGTTAAGAAGACATCTGGGAACTGTTTGAAATGTTGGGGGGATAAAATGTATAACGTGTCACCAGTAAGTTCTTTAGTTGCTACATTGCCGAAATGAAGCAGGTATGATGGATTGCACACAAGCAGATCTAACTTGATGCCTAGACGGGCTGCAGAATGAAATGAAGGCAATATTGTGCAGGGCAAAGCGCCGGATGATGATCAAGTCCAAGATCACAAAGACACCAGTAGTAAATTTTGACTAAAAGTAGCACTAAGGAACTTTTCAACCTTAATAAAATATTTTCGGAACTCTTCTGATGAAATATCGACTTAAAATTTGTTGAATGGTACCTTTGCCATGGCCTGAGGGGGTCTGTATCATTTTTACTGGCACTAAGCAACTTTAAGGAGGATGGTAAGAACACTGCCACACAAAAAACTCCAAATGAGCTGACTGCTTTATAGCATACGCCAAAAACAACATTGGCCCGGATTTCACTCACTGGAGTGAGCTAAAAAAAAAAAAACGACGCAATGCGCTTGTCCTCATAGGAAATCTGGTCTTCCTTCAGACATAATACCGCATTTGTCCATACGGCGTCGCCAAAATCAACGCAAACTGAAAGTTCCTTAGTGTTGCTTTACTATGTGAAACAGCAAATGTGAAACGGAGCGAGGTTCTTCTTTTCCTTCCCTAAAACTTTGCAACAACTTTGGACTGATTGGCCAATAAATGCCATGTCTACCGTTACGCCTCCGATACGCCAATTTGACAAGACGGCATCGACAAGGGGGCTAGTGTCATTTCGCTACTTTGATATGGTGACAGCAGGCACATACTTCTCATGAAGAACAAGTAGGCTGAGTTACTTGACAGAATTTTTTTCCCCTTCAATGTTGGCTTGTGCTCGTGAATGCCAATGGGTTAGCTTCAGAGTCTGCGGTTTCCTTATTTATTTTTTCTTGACTGATCTTTCTATTTTTCTTAATTACAATTATGGAGCCAAGTTAAGAGTAGATAAGACTTAATTGTTCCTGCAGCTTGATCCCTAAGGCACTATCTGCGTTTGTTTGTGCAGAGTAATTGCTGATCCCCGCACTGCCATTCATTGCCACACCTTGTTAAAACACAGATGGAACCCTTACACCCGTTTCAAGGTTGTCTCCAGAGAACAGCTGGTTGAAGACAAAAGCCGTTACGGACATTTTTAAAGAGGCACATTCAGGCTGGCGAGAAAAAAAGGCAAAGCAGCTTTCAGGCGCTCCGCTGTGCGGCCATCTGACAGGCACTTATGTTGAAGTCGACGCATGCCAAATGCGTGTCCAGTCGGCGGTACTGTCATCATTGGGACAAGCTGGGACCGAGCGGCAAGACCACGTGCCGCCACAAATGACAGCCCAGTGACCACAGCTCACAGAGAAAAGCCTGTCAGGCTGTGAAATGGGAAAACAAAAGCGAGTTTTTTTTGCAGCTCACACAAAATACAAAGCGCGTGTGTGTGGCAGGCTGGGAATCGGCGCAGCGAGTCAATAACAGCAACTAAGTCGCTCCGGTGGGGCCGCTGATGACGTGAATCGGGCAGCTTTGTGGACAGGCTCAGCGGGTAAACATTTCCCCTCTGGGGAAACGGGAGTCATTCTTGATAAGGTGCTAATCAGCTAACACGACACACTAACGGCTTCCTCACGTCGTCACTGCCATTAATCAGCACGACTGGAAAAAAAAAATTCTTATCAAATTGGACTGGCAAGGTGGTGGACTGCAGGGTTGTGCTTAGGCTACAGAAGCTACAGTGAAGAAAAAGTGGTGACTCCCAGACCGTCTGAGCCGCACCTACTCGGGCTCCGAAAATGCACTCTAGTTAATTGCTCGCTCACGCAACGCAAGCTGGCATCCATTACATTGCGTTAGCTCTGTTGCTATGCTAACAATGCAGCCGAGTGTTTAAATTTCTACGTATAACTAGAGCTGTCAAAATCAGTAATCCATTATCAAATTAACTGACAACTATTTTAATAATGAGGTTTGGAGCCATTTTCTAATTCAAAATGGTCCAAATCCTCAGATTTTTTCTGTAGTACTTCATGAAAGAAGACCGATTATTTTCGGTCTTTAACTAAAGGGAAACTTGACTCATTGAGCCATTTTCAGCAGTAAAAAGTTAACATTTTGTCTATAATTTATGTGATAATTTCATAATTTTTCATGTACAATTTAAAAACCACTTGCTGCCGACTCAAGATGACATCACCTGAGGAAGTAGGTAACGACCAATCATGGCTCACCTGTTTTCTAGTGGAAAATGTGTTTTTAAAGGTATTAATTGTACATGAAAAATAAGGAAGTTATCAAATTAATTCTGGACAAAATATAAACTTCGCAGCTGGCCCAACGAGTCAAGTATCCCTTTAAAATAAGACATTTGCAAACATCTGTTTTTAATTTGGAAAACAATGATCGAACCGATAACATAGTACAACCTCAATCCCCCCCCCCTTTTTTTTTTACTTCACTATACAAATACCAAATACCAAATAAACACCAATCACTTGTTAATAAACAAACAGTAATGAAGGAAAAAAATTTAATCCATTGATTATCGATTCTAAAAATATTCGATAGTGACAGCACTAGGCATGACGAATCGATTTATCCGTCAATCCGTCAATGACAGACGTCCATTTTGTTGACAATGGCCATTTGGCGGGAAACTTTGAAAAATTGACCAACTAAGCCAGCAGGGGTCTTCATCTATCAATGTAATCGTCAATCCGTCAACAAATGTGTCAAATCTGTCAATGATGGACGTCCCATTTTGCTGGCGGATTGACAAATGACACTTAAACAACTGTATTCTGTAAAAATAAAAGCTGCACCCACGTCAACACTTCTACAATCACAATATTGGGGAAAAGTTTGCTTGCCAAAGCCCAACTGTGTCATTCAAGACAAACATTTTGACAGCCTTAATCACTTGCTTCTAATCCGATACCTGTTTATACCTTGTCCATCTATACAAACACACAATCCTGACTTAACATGAGGACAATGGCATGTATTTTCCAATGACCTTGTTCCACTACATTCCCCTGGGCGGAGGCAGGTGGCCTATAGCGACGGGCTAATTAAAGAGCCCGGTTCAAATGAGTATGTTGCTAGTGAGATTACACTTGTGGAGCTCACATTCATTAAAAGCCACTTTTACAAAAGGAGTGGAGTTCATGCAGATAATTGGCTATAATAAATGAAAGCATCCGTCGAGTAGGCGAGTGGCTACGTAGTGTTTCCCAGAAGTGAGGAAGGTGATGTCCGGGCTCAGGTGGCTCTGTTGAGACGTCGGATGTGTTTACATCCCTTTAACTCTGGCTCTCTCCAGAGCAATGACCTCTGCTTCAACTAAAGGGTCCTTCTCATTCTACAAACAAGGATTTGTGTACGTGCGTGAGTTGTTGTCAAACGCTCCAATGAGCGGCGAGTCAACTAAACACATGGGGGAGACAGTGGAGCTCAAGCCTGTCACCACTCTGTATCCACTAACACGCGGCTAGACTTTGTCATGCAGATATTATTTAAAAAATGATGTCGCCAAGTGTTATCACCTGCTCTGGAAGGTGTTGAGGCCCGCAGGGACACACTGGACCCTCCATTGTCCATTCTGGTCGCAATACAGCACGTACTTGATGGGCGTCTCTACCTGGAGCTCCTTCTCCAGGGCGAACAGATGCTCCTTCCAGGGACAGCCGCCCTGGGAGAACTCCATCACCTGCCCACTGGGATCCACCTGGAAACAAGAGGGGCTAATCATAGTCTGTCTCCATTTTTTTTTTTTTTTCAAACACCACAATGTTCAACGAATACGGCAGACACGATACTACAACTGCATCCATTAATTTTTTATTTTTTTTTGCATGTACCTTGTACCGCTCGTTAACAGCTTCTGCCACAACCTGGCGGGCTGGCAACCAGGAGGACTTGTAGAAATCCAAACGGTCCAGAAACTCATCCCCAACTAGTGCCAAGGCCTTTTTGAACCCCTCCTGCAGATGATGAAGATGGTGCAGAGCGCTTGTTAGCAAGTTCTGTATATTTTGTTGTCTAATTGTTTGATGGTAAAGCCTCAGAGTAACCAAAAAGTGAGTTGTGGATAGCTACGACAGTAAAAAATGATTAGATGCGTTCGGATTTGGCTTTTTCCCATACAGTACAGGGACATAAAAAGATCACACAAGATATTAACTCATTCACTGCCATTGACGGCTTTAGACGTCCAACATTCATTTGAACTATTTCTATTAGTTTAACATTTTTTCCACTTTTGTTAACAAGAGTATGAAAACCTAGAAAAAGGTCATTTGTGATGAATCGTGAGTTTACTATTGAATTCATGTGATTAATTACAATCAAAAATTGTATTCGCTGACGATCTAATTTTTAATAATCTTTTCTTTTTTAATAATCTTTTTTTCAAAAAAGAAAAGATTGTTTAAAAAATTGTTAAAATTTACTATTTCTATTAGTTAAACATTTTTTTTTCCCACTTTTGTCAACAAGAGTATGAAAACCTAGGAAAAAAATTATTGTACATTTAGACCATCTTTCTTCAATTTTTAATTGTAATTAATCACATGACTTCAATAGTTAACTCATGATTAATCAAATTTTTTATATCTGGTCTAAATGTATTTTTTTCCCTAGGTTTTCATACTCTTGTTAACAAAAGTGGAAAAAAATGTTAAACTAAAAGAAATAGTCTGTAGCCATCAATGGCAGTGAATGAGTTAAGTAAGCAACAGAAAGTCTGCCTCATGCACAAGTCATTAATTAACTCCATACACAAAGTAAAGCTCGGCCTCTCGCTCGTATTTTATTACTCTTTTCGCAGTGCATAAAGAATTTTTTTAAACGGCGTTTATAAATATAATATAATGCTACATGTGTTTTCAGCGGCTTTATTAAACAAAAACAAAAATCAACTTAAACCTAAAGAAGTCCTTAAAATATTCCTTCTCATTTGTCACTAATGCCATAAATTGTCATCTCTCCAGAAAATGCTGTAATGATATTAAATTCATCCCTCCCCAGTCAATTATTTAAAAGTACTGCAGCCAAAAATATAGATCAAATCAAAAGATTCATTATATCTAGGGGGGTTAACCCTTCATTGTTGAATTAATGATGCATAGTGTAGACGTCCGAGAAAAGACTTTAAAAAGTTTTAGTAGAAAACACACACACAGACACAATTTCTTTTTACATACACGCCAATATTCAATATTGGCGCACATCTGTCATTTCATAGCAAGACTTCTTGGATTTTGGAGCATGCTCTGAATTGGAAAAAGTTGCGCCATATGGTGGACTACTAAGCAAAAATTAAAGACTGAAAGAATTTTTTTTAACAATTTTTGAATTAATTAATTAACTCTTTGACTACCAAAAACGTTAAATAATGTTTAGTAAAATCCTATGGAGGAGTGCCAAAGACGTTAAAAGACGTTTGTTTCAAAACAGAGGTGAAACTAACCATTTTCTATTGTTGATTACTGAAAAACGGAATAAGGTAGAAACAAACTTTTTTTTCTGATGAAAGATGAGAGTCCAATCTTTCATTTGGTAGTATGTGTGTTTCCATAGTCCAAACACAATTTTCTGTGGACCTTGAAAGATCAGTCAAAAGATCAGTCAAAATGCTTAAATCGGCTGGCACCCACGGCATCCCTTTTCTGAAAACGTCTGGCAGTCAAAGAGTTAATTAAAAAAATTTAATAAATTAATGTATGTTTAGTTAAGTTAAACATACAATTAAAAAAAATGTTTCAGTGGGGACATCTTAATTTTGCTATGACTGAGTTTTTGTGTAGCTTTGCCAGCTGAACAGATGACAATTCCAAATCCAAAAAGGGCAAAGCTGACCTATATTCATTCAAATTGGCCAAAATATATATTTTTTAAATTCTCGTCTAGACTTGCACAACAGGAAAGCGTGATGATTTAAAGCGTCACAGACATGGAGGGAAGAGATGAGAATCTCTTTTCATCCTAAAAAAAAAACGCTCAGTCCTGTCGAGGATTTTTGGCAAGCAATTTTTCAATTAAATCCGAGTGCCTTTGTGCTCACTGCATCACTGCGTGAGATGTGCAAAGAGCGGGGCAATTGGAAGCAATTGCATGGATTCACTTGACAAGGGAAATAGCACAAAATAAATGGGCCAAGCTGTTACGCTGATACAGCCAGGACGATGGAAAAATGTGTTATTACAGACGACGATTATGCATAGGTAGGTTAAAGGTGTTTTATGAGAGTCAGCACAATAACGTGGCATTTTTCTTCACAGGCATTCATTACTCTACTGCATTAATGAGGAAACAGACACACAAACTGCTCCTTTAAAATGGTGTTACCGTTATTTCTAAAGTAGAGTTTTAAAAATGGGATAGTTGGTAGAATAATCGAGTCTAAAAATACTGTGTACTAAACTAGAACACTAAATCCCGTATTCACCGTTTATGAATGGGCTTTTCTTATAATCTCAACCTGGAAGTGTTTTTATATGTACATTTACTGCGAATGTGACCTTACCACTGCATTATTGCAGTTAAACAATGTGTTACGTACAAAACGGAGTTCCGTCACCGCCGTAGGAATGCAGCTCCATCAGAGAACACCATGTAATTGGATTTTGTTTCATCACAGAAGAAGAAATAAAGCTAAGTATATTTTATGTACAGATTTCTGCATGTGTCATTTTAATATGAACTCATTTGCTCCCAAAAACATTTAAATATGTTCTATTTCAAATATTGCCATGATCCCAAAGACGTATTTATACGTTTTTGTATGCAAGAACATACAAAAAGCTTTGATGCAGCCTCTGAACTGAAGAGAATGCTTGAAGCAATGGTAGTTATTACAAAAACGACCAGCAGAGTATAAGAGATCAACCAGGGCCTTGTTGCAAAAAACTCTTTCCCTCACTGTTTTAAACAGATTTGTGAATAATGATGAAACTTTGCTATATTCTAATGCTAATTGCAGCAAAAAGGAAACAGATAGAAATGTACTATTTTTCCTGATGAAAGAAGAGACTCAAATCTTTCTTTTGGTAGGTTCCATGTTTTTTATAGCAATAGAACACAATATGCTGTAGGCCTTGCAAAATCAATCAAAATCCAGTAAAACAGCCAGGAGCAAAGGGGGTTGCTTCAGTGAAAATGGCTGGGAGTGAATCAGTTAGAATAGATATTTTTTTAAATTATAATATATATATTTTTTTTTTTTACACACTTCAAGCACCTGTGTCAATCAAAGTTGTTTATTCACCTTAGGGCTGAAAAATTGAAATAATGAGATCCTATGGAATACCTTGAGCTTCACCAACAATCGCAGCGTTTGAGCTCCGACTGCCTTTCATGTCGAGCTTCACATGGCATTTGTGTCATGAGACGCGGTGATTTCCACTACAAAGGGCGCACACACATGCTCACCTCTGTGTCCTGACTCTTGCTGTTCCAGCGTGGATTAAGATGGCCGACACGTGCGCTGAGCGTGGTGGAAATGGCGTAGCGTGCCTCGCCCTCACACTGTGAAATGCCATTGTCGACGGCATCCACTTCCTCCACAAAGTTCTCATAGAGCTGCCAGGAAGTGAACAGAGGATGCAAAAGGAGAGCTTAATGAATGCGTAATGAGATGGAAATAAGCAGTTTTATATTAATGTATGGGTGTTAAGATTTTTTTCCCCAAGATGGGAGGAAGTGGAAACGGGACATTGGGGCCCATTAGGGCCAAATGTATTGCTAGTAAGTGAAGGCTAAAGTGCACTGCAAGCTCGTTAAACCAGAAAGGACAGCTGCTATTTTACAGCTACTGGAAAATGTTAGACAGGAAGCAATAGAAGAGCAGCAAGGACGGAGATGTATTTCGGACTAAATGTCCTTTCCTCTCGGGACATCCAAGGTAACACCCTGATGAGCTGATGTTAGAAGAGGGAGGTAAAAAGTGTGCCATTCCAAAGTGGCTGATGAACACACACGAAAAATCATGTTTGAGGATTCGCACAGGACGGAGATGATGCAAGTTAATAGTGATCACATTGATGGCGAGCAAAGATTTGGTGAGCCTAATGTGCCATGCAAAGATGCGCGTGTACGGGCCTCATGCTGATGGCTCCAAAATACAATAAATAGAATTGCCGTCTACTCGGCTGGGAGCCTGGCACAGCGGAATTGTCACATTTCCGACTAGCTGCTTTTATTTCTGCTACTTGTCTGCTGCCAACTTTCTGATGGGAGGCAGAACGCCATAAACACATTTTCCATTTCTTACATACTGTGCTCAAAGGGGAAGACAACCCAAAAAATGTCCTTCCCTTAATATGTTTTATGCAGACTAGGAGGGGGCGGGGGGATTTTTTATTGTCTCACGAGTCGATTCAGATTTTTTTGGGTCTGCAATTCGACAGAATGGATTTTTGATTCAGAACTATTTGTGATTCAAAATTATTTGATTGACAGCGGTTTTTGCTTCAATTTATAGACTGACTCGCTAATGCTAATTAGCGCGCTACTCGCAGCACTTTTATCACTCAAAAGAACGGCTATTAATACAAAAACGCTTCAGTAATGTATACAGAGAAGCATGTTAACATTACTCACCTGCATATGCTCTTCCTATGCTAAACAACTTTTATTGGAGTAACTTAATCATGACTTTTTCCATCTACTCTCTAATGTGGCTACAACCTAACAGTGTAACAGAACCACACTGCCCCTGAGTGGCCAAATCGTGTACAACATGAAAAGTGCTCCCAATAAAGGCACACACAAACAAGGGCAAGACAGTATAAAATAATTGGAATAAAATCGATTTTGGGACATTTTAAATTGATTCTGAATCGTGCTAAATGAGAATCGCGACTTCAACTACAAACAAGCAATATATATGATCACATATTGTACTGTATATGTAGATATATGACATCTTACTTATAGAATTGAGGTACCGTAGTTCAATACATTTGTCCTCCAACTGTATATTAGTGCATTGACCATATTCCGCTATCATCTCCCTACAGTGGACACGTGGCCCAGTAGAACATTTCAGCAGACAGAACACAACGCACGCTAATCTGTGGGCTGCGTCAAATATGGTCATCCTGTCACTCTCACTTTGTCGTAGAGGATCTCCAGCTGCTTGTCGTCCTCCTTCAACTGCATCAGCTGGGCCAGCAGCTGACGGCCAAAGTGGAGATAGATCAGGCCGGCAGAGCTGAGCTTGGTCACCCAAGGCTTGTCGGGACGCAGGCTGTTGAAGGTCTCTGAAAAGGTCCTGAGCGTAAAGACAGTTAACATGAAGGTGAGCTTCATTGCAGTTACACGCCAGATGACCAAATGCTCTCACGGGTCATCTATAGCCGAGGAGCTGTGCAGCGGTTCCTCATTAGCATGTGTCATTGCAATAACATAAATATTTAGTACCGCAAACTCATTTGTAAATCCTAATAACTGATGCATTACTGGATGTGGATCAGATATCAATAGGGAGGACGCCATAAATAGTCCATTAGGCTTCATTTCCAGACTGCATTGAGCAGAGAGCTAGCAGGTTGCGTGACGTGTTTGCGAGCGTGAGCGCACATAAATAAACGGCCACGTGCACAGATGGGAGTGTGTGTGTGTGTGTGTGTGTGGGGGGGGGGGGGGGGGGGGGTCCTTACCCGGCGGCGTCGAGTCACTTCTGGTCATTTGATTCAGGATTAATTGAAAGGCACGTGCGAGCTGCAGCACAGTAGATAAGTGTCTGTCAAGTGTATGAGTGACATGTGAGGGAGGTGGGGGGTAATCAGGACAATTAAAGATCCTAATTGGCCAAGCTGGAGCATCCCCGTGCTCATTAACAAGTGAGGGGAGAAGTGAACAGAAACGTGGAGAAAATGAAGGATGTTTGCGTGGCCAAGGTGCCTGCCACCCTGCTAATAAATATTATAATGAGAAACTGTGATCTAGTTACTTAGATTCTCATTTATTCAAATATTTGATATAATGGTTGGAGACTTACTTTTTTTTATATTATAAATCAATTATGTTTTGATCTTCAATTTGTTAAGTAGATTAGTGCCAGTTTCCACTAACTTCAGTCGAGGGCAGATAGAGGTCTTCCTTTTCGGTCTTATACTCCTTTTTTAGGGGGTGGGGGGCATTTTAACAACTTGGAAGTCAACAATTGTGTTATTCTTTGGAATTCCCACTGTATTCAGAATTATTCTGCCTTGGCCTTAACGTGCCATCCTGGTTTTATCTTTTATTGGCATTTACAAAATGTAAAACAAAAAATAAAAACACAAAATATTTGTATCAATAATTGTGTATACTTTTCTGATATTTTGTCCTTTTACAGTTTTGTATTTCTTGTAATACTTATCCAAAATATTTTTGTATTTTTCTTAATTTCTTTTCCTAATGTTTGTGTATTTCTTTTATTTGCTTTTTCCATCTAATATTTTTTAGTTTTCCACCCAACAGTTTAAATTGTTTTTCAACTATTTTGATTTTTCTAATATTCATATTCATAATTGTCCTCCAAATTGTTTTTGTATTTTTTCCTTTTTATATTTTTCTTGTGATATTTGTGTATATTTCCCTGATATTTGTGTATTTTTGTTTTAATAATGTATTTAGTTTTGACTATTTGTCTACTTAATCTTCGAAAATGATTTTGTATTTTTTAACTGTTTTCTAGTGTTTCATCCCCCCCACAACATTTGTGTAATTTTCAAATACAATTTTAAATTATTCTCTATAATTCGTCATCTAATAGGTTGACATTGTTCCCTAATCCTTTGTAGTTCTTATATTGTTTATGTGTTTTACATCTAGTGTGTTTTCTATTTGTATATTTATCACCCAATGTTCACAATTTTTTCTAATATTTGTTTTCAAAAAGGGATATTAATAGTGCTGCGGTCATGTCCATTTATTAAACTGTTACTGAATACCCCTTCTATCGCCAACTTCCCGCACAGCCCAGCCCGCTTAGACCCATTACTCACATGTCGACCCGCGCATCTGCGCAATATGAATGACACCCACGTCCCCCTGCAGGTCCCTGGCGGTGTGGTGGCAGCCGGTGTGCCTCGTGAACGCCCAGCGGGGAGGGCGATCAATAGACGAGCACTAATTATCAACAGCCGCCTGCTGGGAAAGGGGACCTGCTATGTCTTTATCATATGGTCGGTGGCGGGGAAGAGAGGAGGGGTCGGCGGGGGTTTATGACTGTCAACATCAGGGTACCGAGTTGACCACTCTCTATGAGCGAGCGAATGCCATCTGCAATCAAAGAACTTGCGCTCCTCATTGTGTGAAATATTTTTCCCAAGATGACTTGAGGCACAATGAGGGCGTTCAATACACGGAGAAGCCTGACAAGTACGTAATAAAAGTCTGCGACTCTGCGTGATGTGAGTGCAGCAGTTCTATTCGTTCATTATGAGCCAGGAAAAGCATGCCTTAAAGGGGACATTTATGGAAAATTGACTTTTTAAGTGGCAATACAAATAGTTGGAGTTCTGGAGTGCCTGCTCAACCATTAAGTGTGAAACTCAACAACAAATCTTTAGTTATGTGCCATATTTTTTTGTTTTGAAGTGTTACAGTGGGGATAATTTACATAATAGCCAAGTTTCTCTGCCCATGAGATGATCAGTTAGGCCTGGTGAGGATCCAAAGTCACTTTCAGGCAATGCCCAGAGTCCGACAACTGTGCTACTTTTAAACCCCATCATGCAGAAACAACCACATCCTCCACAGGTTCGGTGACCCTGCTGTCATATCAAAGCCAAACTAAGGTAAGCAGAGCTGCATTGAGTTTTGTTCGGACAAATGAATGTAAGATAACGACGTAAGCTTCTGATAAGCTCACATATTTGAAGTTGTGGATGCAGCTGGGGCGTTTTTGTCATTTGCCTTGATGAGTGTAATGAAATGGGTGCTAGATTTTTTTTTTATTCCAAACTCTGGGCTCTGCTCCCACAAGTAGAAGACATGCCAGGCATCCACTCCCAGTCATCATGGTAACGAAATCTGTACTCTCCATCGGCCTCATAAGAGAATTTGCATGGATTATTCAAGCAAAGGTCAAAATTAAAGTTAGTTTTCCAAATAAGGCCTCCTTTAACGTGACGAAATTGTTTTATGTGCGTTTTAATTATATTAGCATGAGGCTAACTGACCCCTGCTTCTATTTGTCTTACTCTTAAAATATTAAGTGTGCAGTAAATACTTTTTTATGATGGGTTGGACTCAGGAAAATATTACCCCAATATAATGAATCTCAATGGGAAATGTAGTTTTGAAAGTCTGCCAACGTCAAAGAATGGCCTCAGTGGCCTCATTTGAACACCACTTTGCACTTTGACAGTCCACCCATCACAACTGCTTCTAGCTAATCCCCAATATGCGGAATCATAAACAATTTACAAGTTGTATATCATGTTCACCGGCATGGCTTTTCCCGCTGGACAGACTAATAACCTTCAGGCGGCGGAGCTGCTGTGTCATCCTCCAGATAGCCCTAAATCACAGCCGCGTACCTTTGATGATGATCGAAGCGCTGCCTCTGTGGGTCAAATTCTCCTCCCACGTCGACCACGATGTCACAGCCAGCCAGTCGCGAGGGGTCCCTGGTCCGCACAATCTCCGCATCCTGTGCAAATAGTGGAACGGACGTGCAATTATTCAGCGAGTAGGACAGGAAGTCTTCGGGAAATCCAAATGTCTTATTTTTTAGTGCCCTAAACTGACACGATGTTAACTGAATAGGAAATTAAACGAATCCCACTTAGCGCTGACTGTTGAACGCGATGGCCTAATTGGACTCAAAGGAGGGACCGAGTTGGACCTTTTAACTAGACGATCAATCATTAGGTAAACTTGAACACTCACCAGAGAGTTCATTAATAGACACTTCTGGTAAATCTAACGAGCTCTCTTAGACGAGTGTGCTGCTGCACCCAAAATTATGCCTTTACAAAAGATATATATATATATATATATATATATATATATATATATATATATACACACACACACACACACACAAACAGAGTGAACCTCCACTATTCACGTGGGATAGGGATTAGGGACAGACCTAAGAATCTTTGAAGCCCTCTAACTAGGGGTTTGCAATTGCATATGGATGCCACAAGATGGCAGCAAAGCACTTGAATTTGAGGAGATGAAAAGTATCAACGACATGCTAGTATGCAGACAATTATAAGTACATATGAACGAACACATCTTACATAAAAGACTTCACATGAGGCTCATCAATCGTATTAGCTGGCATGCTAGCCTAAATAACACAGTAGCACAAACTGATGTGGCGTCACACATGGCATAACAAATATGCACACAGACACTAAACAATTTACCAAATGTTTTGACTTGTGCCAATACCTGACTTTCCATTTCTTTTAGTAATGTCCAGATACAGTAATATGGTAAATGTGCTCATTTTGCTCCCTATATTTGTGATATTTATTTTCCATAGGAATTGATTATTACTGATTTTTGACACACAGTTTTGTTCTACCAGACAACCCCTGCTCCAAGTCCAATCGACCTAAAATTTTAGATTTATTGTTGTGCCGTGACACTTAACAAGTACAGCAAGTTTCTTTAAAATCTAAATCTGCTTGGTTAAACCCAATGGGTGATTTGGCATGGAATGACTCCTAGGAAATAAATCTTTCACAGGTTTATTACAAATAGTAGGGATATCACAATATCGGAGCAACAGCGCCCCAATATGGCATGTTGCAGTAACACAAGGCCAAACAGTGAAGGCGCCCAAAAGACTACTTTAGAAGACATTAAACACTATAACACAGACACTTTGCCCACCTTGTATTCGGGTAGCTGCCGGAGGAAGAAGCAGGCCAGAACCTCGTCGCAGTGAAAGGTTCCGTTATGGGTTCCGATCTTTTTGGTAGCCATTCTGTCAACACACAACCTCTTAGCTTCACTGGACATGTGTCGTCCTCCCGCAACGTTGACGACAAATGCGACACGGAACTGCTTAAGACTCAACTTTTGCAGTGTGACACAAGGTGGTGTGTTGATTGTGTCCGCGAGATGTTTTGTTCGAACTAAATTTGTCGCTAGCACACACGCGCGCCTCATCAATGCAACAAACCGGCGGGGGACACATTTAAGGGTAGGAACGAATGTCTTGCGTGTGTTTTATGGACCGGCGGAAAAAGAGAACCTATTCAATAGTTCCACCTGATGTCCTACTAACGAGATTGGGGACATTTTACAGGGGGAGAAAAGGCAGAGGTTGTGTATCAAACATTTTTTTAAGCATCAAAATCAAATACTTTTTTTTTTTACATCACAAAAGAAAATCTAATGTAATTAGTTTTCCGTAAATTCTCCTAAGTTATCCCCCAATTCTGGAATGACCCATGTCAAGTATTGTTATTCCTTGGGTTAATGTGGCAACATATGTTATTAAAGCGCATTGGAAGCGTTTTAAATGTTAATGTCAATGCGTCTCCTTGAAAGAGGATGCATGTATATAAACTCGTACTTGTTACAACCGGAAGAGGACGCTGTAGTTCAAGTCTGTCAGGCCCATTGGTCTCGTGTTTTGTGAGCAAATTATTGAATATCATAGCAGTAATTAACCATAATACAAAAAAAGTTCATATTCATTTAAATGTTCTTTTGTGTAAAATATATAAACGTTTCAAAGGCAAGGCAGCTTTATTTATATAGCACATTTTCAAGTAACTCAATGTTCTTGAACAATTAAAAGTACAACAAAGCACTAAAGACATTTGAAAGCAAAGTACAAAAATATAATGTATCTTACTAACATTAATAAAAGACTGTAAAGTGTGTGAAAAATATTTTGAAAAATGTATGTTTAAAATGATTCAAATACCTCAGCTAGGAAAGGGGCAAGGGAGCATTGTTTTTATCATGGCTTTAAAAGCATTCACTCTTGGAAATGTATTTTCAAAAAGGAAATGTAATCACATTTCATGATAAAGCACAACACTGTTGCAACTATGCGACAGCAATATTAGTTATTTTCAGCAGAAAATAAATATGAAAGTCTCCATGTATTGCTACTGCTTGTGTTCAGAAGTATCACAATTAATGCATTAATCAACAACTAACTAATAAGTGCTATTAACTAAAATGATCTAAATACTCTTATTTCAGCCCCTTGCCACTAAATATTCTCAGATTTATGTAGTTCTTCATGAAAGCAGACTGATTGTCTTTTGTGTTTAAGCCAAATAAGAATTTGCAAATATCTGCTTTTAATTTAGAAAGCAATGATAAACATTGTGTACCCGTTTTGAGTGTAACAGTCACAGCAAATTATTTACACTTTGTCGTCTGTCCCTGACTGGTTGTTTTTTCTCAGGCATAACAGTTTCTTGCAAAAAATAAATAAATAATGAGAGGCACAAGATGGTTCCAGAAAGGGCAGTTTTTTTTCCCACACATCATTTTCCTCATATACTGACAGTTTTAACAAATATGGCAAAATGTGTACATGCAGCCTTAAAGGTTTAATGAGCAGTATTTGCCATTAGGCTTTGGCCTTCAATCAGCACCATGGACAGCACTCTCCAAATAAACATTCCTCCTCCTCCTCCTGATGGGATTACACTGCTTAATCTCCTTGGATGCAACAAAACAACACATTGCCTCGTGCTGACACTTTTTTTTTTTTTATTATTTGTCACAACTAAATCTTCTCCAGCTGAATAAATGACCCTTCATGTCGCTAATGCCTGATGCAGTCAAGTGGCTCATTAGCATATCTTTGTATGATGATAGGCAACAAGAATACCAAATGTAGGGGAGACAATACAGCTGTCTCGGATATTATCATGAAAACATTATGCTAATTGAAAGGATTATCATGTCTTTAGCTGGTTATGTAGACTGATTTTTGCTTGGACCTGTACTGACGTCTGTTTTTGTTTGACATTGACTGAGAGATAATTAGAAGTTAGAACAGTTGGTCTACTTCAGTATTTCTGCACAAAAAATGACGTGAGTCATGCATACAGATAAACATAAATAAACAAGACCGGGAAATAATATTTATCAGCCCGCCTCCTGCCATGCGCGCTCTCCATTGGTCCCCATCCCCATCCTCTGTCACAACCCCAAAACCTTGAAGTGAGGAAACATCACACGCTGTCTGAGAATTATTCCCCCTCCTCCTCCCCCTCCTCTTCCTCCTCCTCCTCCTCCTCCTCCTCCTCCTCCTGCTCGCTGCTTCCAGTTTTACACGCAGCGATGACAGGAAATGAGGTGGTCTATGCTTGCCTTAAAAGGAAGAGAGCAGCCCTCGGACGCTCAGTCAAAACGTCAATTATGAGCTTTGGGGAAAGGCTTTTTTGTCGCATTCCGCTATGCTATCAAGCCACAGTATCAAACACTCATCTATCTATCTATCTATCTATCTATCTATCTATCTATCTATCTATCTATCTATCTATCTATCTATCTATCTATCTATCTATCTGCCTGTCTGTCTATATCTATCTATGAAGCTAGCTATGAAGCTAGCAAGCTATTACGGTAGCAGTTTAGCTATTAAGCTAACTATCTATCAAGCTAGTGGTCTGTCTGTCTATCTATCTATCTATTTGAGGGAAGCACATACAATACTCGTTGATATTATAAATTGTATGCATAATTCATAATGTTGGATATTTATTCTGGCCAAAGTAATAACATTGTTGTCATTGGGATTTAATCTAAGGTTGCGGTCCGATAAACAGTATGAAGACAATCTGCAGTGCAGTCACATTCATTTAAGTCTAATTCCTGTTCCACTGTCTGTTTGTTTCCTGGCCTTGCATGTTTGCTAACTTCAGCATGTGTCTGCTTGTTTGTGTTTGTGGCCACAACATGTCTGTTTGGTTACAAACGCCCCTTTCCACTCAAAACAAGATTCTAATAATAACAATAATGGTCTGGATAATTATTAGGCCTCCCCCGCCCCCTTTTCGCAGCTGGTGAGCTGCTCCACTCTCGGGTATTTGGGAAATGTAGTTAATCCAATGTTAATGTTGATCGTGATTTATGCATATTATATACATCTTTAATTGGAATAGGCAGGCCTGTGCAATTATACTGTCCCCAATTACTTTGCAGTAGTTTACGTGCCTATCCCTTTTAAGAGATTGCCTCTTCTGAAAATGTGCACTCACTAATGCATTTATCATCTAATATGATGAATTCATTACATGCTTTATTATATGGTTTTGCTGAGGCATCGTATGTAATGGAAGCAATTTATTAGGGTTTGATGTTTTATGACAAGTCATCAAACTATAACGCCCATAGGCAAAGACGAACACTCTGATTCAATTAATTGCCTTCCATCTGTGTTCAAATTTGGTAGCAATCGGTCAACATCTCTAGGACAAATTTGTCTTTGAAGGACATGCAAAATGGCCGCTTCAAAACAAAATGGCAGACTACGTTTCGAGACTGTATTTGTGGATCTACTTATAATACACATCAACCAAATTTTATGTTGTAGATATCTGACCTTCTGAAGTTGTATGTTAAATGGCAAGACATCAAGAGGGCAAGAGAATTGGGATTTACCAAGGACTGGTCACCACACAATCACAGAGCTCATATGGACAAACGACTATTCATGCTCACATTCACACCTATTGACAATTTAGAGTCGTCAATAAATCTAGCATGCATGTTTTGGAATGTGAGAGATGCAAACTTCAAAGGAATTTGAGTCAACATAAAAGTCGAGCCTCAGAACTGTGAGGCATGTGTTCTAACCACTAGGTCACTGTGCACCCATAAAATATTTCCCCGCATGCACTATTTGATGCTGCCATTATTTGTCTATTTGTGTGTGTGTGTGTGTGTGTCCCCATTAGAATTCCGAGTGCATCCTCCTCCGTCACACACAGACCCCATCGCCCACCTCCATCCAACTGCAGTCGCCACCTCATATTGCGCCGCTGACTTCACACCGGTCGACTGAGGATTCTGTTTCTACGGCAACATGCTCCCGAGCCCCGCCCCGCCCCTCTCCATCTCCCTCCTTTTCCCGGCACACACCACGTGACTGTCAGGAAGGCTTCTCCCAGCTCCCCCTCTATGCTTATTAACCCTCTCCTCGGCACCTTCTCGCCTCCAAAGGGAAGCTTGTCTAATCTCCCCCGTCAGATCAAAGCGGCACTTGATCTAAATGTTGCATTAGCATATTTTTAAATGACACCAGCGTGAATCATATACCAAGAGACCTACTTGTATAGGAAAAATCACAATGGGTTGTATGCTGCAGTATTGTTGTCAAGGTCAAACATGGTGAAAGCGTTAACTTGCGCATCACTCTCATTGAGGAAAAACTTGAAGAGCAGGGGTGGGCAAAGTAGGGCCCCTGGGCCACTATACTGCCTGCTCTATTCTTTAATCCGGTCCGGACCACTGTGCACTTGCATCAAGAGTGGGCAAATCGGCAGATAGGCCAGCACAGGTTATTTGTAGAGAAGGTTAAAAAAAATGAAGTAAATATGTGTATGAAAAGTAGTTTATTTTGATGATCAAATAATACTTCAAGTAAGATTGTATATAATTAAGTTATCCTTATTTAAAAACCATGGTGAATTTAAAAAATGTACATGTACATTCATGTATTTAATATTTTATTTGATAACAAAAATAAAAAGAATAACAAATGTTAAATGTTGCTGTAAAATTGTACATATGTTTAATGTCCATTTGCTTTACTTTTTTGTTGCTCTGAGTCTGAATTTGAATCTATTTAAGTATAACATAAATACATGTAAAATGTATGTAGATATAATTATTTATTTTACTATTTTGTAAATAAATCAATAAATACACAAAATTGCTTATATCATTTTACACTGAATTGATTAACAAAATATTTAATCAAATAATATAAAATAAAATATAAAATAAATAAATATAAAATGGATAAATACATTTTGACCAACCAATTTGAGTTGGGAAACAATCATGCCGCGATTGGTTGTTACTGGAGCAACTGTGATGTCATTATCATCAGTCAACAGCAAGTGGCAAAATGGCCACCCACTGAGATGGATAAAAGCACTTCATTCCTATTCCATAAACACAATATTAATCAGAATACCATTTTAGAACAGTGGGCCTGAATAGAATATATTATTGTAAAGATTAGAAGATTAGATTTTTGGGTTGAATTCCCTTTTAATGAAATAATTGCAAAATAAATATAACTTTAATTGGAAATAATAACATGAAGAATAGAGTGCATTTGTATTTTCTCAATATTTCATTTTTAATAAATGTATTTATTTTAAATGTTTAACTTTTTTTAACCTCATCTACAAATGACCTGGCCTATTTGTCTGTTGAAAAAATCAAATATGGCCATGGAGCACAAAAGTTTGCCTGCCACATTTTAGAGTCCCGCAGTGATCTCACC
This sequence comes from Vanacampus margaritifer, assembly GCF_051991255.1. Lineage (NCBI taxonomy): Eukaryota > Metazoa > Chordata > Actinopteri > Syngnathiformes > Syngnathidae > Vanacampus > Vanacampus margaritifer. The sequence goes on from NC_135439.1 coordinate 7,766,005, forward strand.
TGCTTTCGTTATTTATTTTTATGACTGCATACTTGACTTCCTGTCGGGAGTGCTGGTACAATATGCATGTAGCCAACATGAGCGCATCAAGTTTATGAATGAAAACTCTTCTTCCTGGGTGGCAGACAGGAGATGAGATCATCTCATTGCAATGGAGAATCCCCCCCACATTTCCTCACTACACAGTGTATATCCGCTTCATGCAAAACCATATTGGATGGCGCCACTCTTAATGAATCCTCCAGTAGACAATATATGGATGATGCATTGGGTTAGTGATTGATGACAATGCTGCCCCAAGGTCAGCTTCCTCTGACATCAACACGTGCTTTTATCTCCTTACTTGGGAATACCACCTTTCCTTTTAGGTGGGTGACTATTTTGCACTAATCCTAACAGAAGACAAACTTAAAGGAAGCTATAGTTAAAAAATGATTGTCTGTAAAGCATCAAAACATGAGAGTACCTTTAAAAGTTAGCAATGTATTATTTCTTATGTCATATACAGTAATAGAACGGTTATTGTTTTAAATAATGTTTGAGCAACAAATTCGGTAAACCGCAAAATTTGAGACAATGCCGAAACGGTAGTTTCAGATTGGGTAGAGCTGCAGATCAGGTTACGAATTGGAGCAATACATTTCTTTGCTAAAGTCTCTCACTGAGGGAGATACGATAACGTCATCATCAAGCGTCAATTTATTACAATTGGTCGGTGGAGTCCAAATATCTACTGTGGCCCAGATTAGCATCTACCACATTTGCCATGCAACTCAAGTGCCAAAGCACGAATTTTATATGAGCACAAAACTGCAAATAGGCAAAATTGTCAGCGAATAACGGAGAATAGTTTTCCCAAACTAGAATTGTTTGCGAGTAGCAAAACACTTACAAGCAAGGGAACATTGTGTATTTATTTGCTAAATCAATAAAGATCAATTCAAACAAAAAAGTTATTTTCGCGCTACCTTACATCTCTTCTGCCTGAATAAATCTTTTATTGTACATTTTACATCATTATAATATCGAACCTGTACACTAATTGTTGTTGCCTTTTTGTCATGTTCCTATGGAAACAGCAGAGTGGATGTGGATGATTGGTCGTCTATCCAGCAGTGAGGAAAAAGTGACAATCGCTGGCGAACACGAGGGCCCTCGGTGAGGATCCATAAATAGCCTTCACAAGTAGCCCTCCCCTCTCCACTCACCACCCTGGACCCTCATAACCCTTCCCCCCACCATGAAAGCCAATTTAGGCCAATCTGCATCCGATTGGCACGAAGCCTGGCACTTTATGCTCGTATGCAAAGGCATGTAAACAATGCGCATGTAGGCATCACAAGCATCTTTCACTGGAGGCTTTATGTTAATCTGCTCCTACAGAATCGAAGGCACCGTGCCAAACAATGCAGCAATGTTCTGTCAGCCTGGCGGGAGATGCAAGCAGGCTGCTTTGCAATATGGTTCTGATGATGCACATTTTGAGTTTTCTGCCTAAAATGAACAATATAGGGCATGTTTAGTTTGGTCCATGTGGAATCACCACAAAAGCAGCACTGATCTCCAAGCACCGATAAATAAATCATGAGGAAAGTTTTTGGGAGGAAAACGAATACGAAAGAGTGCATAACTCTATTGCCTTAAGATACAGTACTGAAGGGATCCTTGAAAGCACAACAGGAATAATTAAAGTACCTATTTTGCTTTCTTTGCCACAACTTCATTTGAGATTTACAACAAATATGATATTTTTGGTGAGGGATGTTAAAATATTCATTGAGGCTATAAGACATAATACTGTGAAAATGAAAGAAAACATTCTTTGATTAATTTTGTAGTTAATGATAATTTAGGCAAGACAACTTTATTTTTAGAGCACTATGCAAACACAAGGCAAATCCATAATGCATTACAGAGGCAATGAAACAATAATTAAAAACAAGATTAAATGAAAAGATGAAAATCAAACATAAAAGCAGGATGCAGGAAAAGATAAAACAAACTGGTAATTTGATAAAATACATAGATTATCCAGGAAAATTTATATGAAAAATATTTTACAAATTTTCTCACCAGCAGTGAAAAATAAAGTTTTCAAGGCAGATTTAAATGTACAAAGTCAGTGTAGAGATTTTATGATATCTATTTTCCTGGTACCATTAAGAACTGGAGCAGCAGCATTCTGGGCCAGTTGCAGCTGTCGGATTGATTATTGTTTCAGACCTGTTAAAATTGTCCAATCTATTTGAATTAACACGTAAACCAGCTTTTCTGTTCCTGCCTGTCTCTCATAGAGCTGAGACAAATATCAATAATGCCAAATAACTGTGACGTGATACTTCCTCCTATGATACGTTGGTGTACAATATCAAAACATCATTAGAATTAGGTTCCCTCGTCATCCCCTTGTTTGGATTTACCAGAACAATTGTCGTCATTGTTAGGCATGGTGAGTGGCGCTTATCACACCAAGACCGTGACACATGCAGTTTGGATAATAATTCATAAATCTTGCACTTTGTTTTATTTATTAGGATTATTGTGTGTGTTGCAGACAAGGTTATTTTAGTTAACTAAAACTGACAATTTAAAAACAATTTCGTTAACGAAATAAAATAAAAAAATATATATATAAATAATAAAACTAAAATGCTTTTCAAAAAAACGAAAGCTAACTGAAACTACATTTTATGTTTACAAAACTAACTAAAACTAACTATAATTATAGCAAAAATGTTCTTCATTTTAGTCTTTGGTAATACATTTAATGCATGAGCCTGTGGGGATGATTTTAAATGGGATTTTAAGTATATTTATTTTGATATTAACCAGAATAAGGACGTGTGTCACATAGAAGTGACGTCATCTAGCAGCAGCCAATAGAAAAGCACCTTCAGAGTTATAGCATAGTATACCAAGACAGCAGTATTGTACAGTATTTCACACTATGGTGTTGTATTACTGAATCAAATATTTCTACAGCATGTAACATGTAGTTTTACAGCATATAGAATAATTTAATAGAATTCAGTATACATAATGTAATGGTGTAGACGTAGTGTAGTACAATATGGTGGCATTGATTTATATTCTAAATAACATGTTATTAATAATATTTATTTGCTTAGCACACTTGAAATGAAAGAGGATTAGGACATTTGGAATGTCTGTTTCTCATACTTCTTCTGTACAGTGTGTGTGTGTGTTAGTTAGGGTTTCCCCCACAGTCTCTAAACACTGCGATGAGGTCATCGTTGGGGTTTAAACCCATCATAATCCCAGAGATAAGGGCTGGATTTGGATTTAGCACTCAAAAAGGGTCATGTAGCTATAACTATCAGACTTAGACGTGCACACAAAACGATCCCGACTGTTACACAAACAAGAGTGTGTCTCTGTGTCAGTTTGATTTACGGTCGTTTGTTTACAGTAAGTTCCATGATCTCTTCAAATTGGCAGATAGTTACTGTGCATGGTTCCCAAAATCCCAAATGTCTTTAAACGTTTACAATAAATCAGAAACATTCAGAGTATATTCAGAATTTATTTATTTTGTTGACATTATATTATATATTTTTCTGGTAAATTTGAGACTTTTTCTTGTGAAATTATTACTTCGGCCCTGTAAAAGTAAGTGTCTTAAAGTTGCAACTGAGCTCATAATATTTTGAGTTTACTCTTGTACAATTTCCAATTTTTTCCACATCTCACAACTTTATTCTCGATTAGTTGTAAGTTTTTATTGTATATTTTTAGTCTCGTATGCTTTAGCCACATTCGTTAGCTTTTGTTAAGTATTAAAGCCTTTTTGTGTTGTGGGCTTGGCACGAGTGCAGATTTTGACATGCACAACTGATAATATAAGTGCATACGTATGCTTACATGTCTATGTAATTTCCCATTGTATGTTAGCATTGAGCTAGCCTATCTAAAAAGCCTCGAGTCACAGGGTTATACACCACTATAGGCTATAATGTTTAATATCAACAAACAGTATGTTGTTTGGTAACCCAACACTTACTGTTACTGTATTTTTAATAATGGTTATGGTGATGGTATTTGGACAGTCAAGTATTATTTTTCAAGCTGGCAAAACTACGATCGAAATAAAGTGCTGTAACACATCCTTCATTCCCTCTTGCCTCCCAACGTGGCAGAAGGGGAAGGGGGTTGTAGTTGGCTCCCAGATTATGCACCAATTAAACTCCATCCAGAGGGCGTTAATAGGGCTTGAAAAGGATTTACACGACCCTGTCCAGTCAAATTCTGCGTGCTTTGTGGATGACATCATTTGGATCACCTCACATACCAGCTGACCCCACCATCTACATCCTCCTCCACCCCCCTCCTTGCCTAAGAGTAGCCTCACCCGCATCAAGCCGTCTACCTGCACCGGCACCACCTACGTCACCGCACATCTCCTCCCCGATTGGACGATAGCCTGTATTAAGTTCCGCCCCTCTACGCAACTTCTCCCTCCGTTGCTCTCCCTCTCCTCCCTTCCTTGCTCCTGTTTACTGACTACAACGTGAGCTACTGTCGCCGTATATAATCCCGAGTGTGGCCGCGTAGCATCCTCAGAGGAGGGGAGGTGGAAAAGGGGGTGTCAGGAAGCAAAAACAAGCAGTAAAAAAATAAAACGGATTAAAGCGAGGAGTTTGAGCGACGTGACCGCCATTGAAGGTTGAATGCTGAGGATGAGGATGAGGATGCGACTAGCTTGATTCAGGGGGGCGGGACGCAAAATAAACATAACTCGTTTTCCTCCTCCATCATTTTCCGTCAAGTGGAAGAGGATTTGACTCCATGGGGATGGACGTGAGCTCTCAACACTGAGGTAAGAGACGTTTTACTCAGTTTTAGGAGGGATTTAATAAATCGTGTTAGCATATAACATAACCAGAGGTTCTTAAAATGAGGGTTGGGGACCTAAAATGGCTCCTGGGCCCATTTTTATTGGGTCTTCAACTGCAGTAAAATGTTATTAGCTCGTTTATTCATATTCATACTTAATATGTTTACGTCACCAGGGGGTGGGGTCAATAAGCACTGTGAGATTGACTCACGACCGGTCAAAAGTGTACAAAGCTTCTCTTGCCCAAAGTCAAATTGGATAGGGTCAAGCTCACCCGTGATACTATTGAGTACAAGCGGTATAGAAAATGTATAAATAATTTTTACCCTGTGTTGGACTAGTCATTCAAGTCTAGACAAAAAAATTAAATAAAAATAACTATTGATGTGGTATATTAAATATAATTATTTATCATATTAATTTTGGTTAATATGGTTTGCAAGATTCACATGAACTTGATGTAATAAGGTTCAAGCTTTCTCTTATGAAGAAATTTGTCTTGGCGCAAGCGACAGCTGTATCCACAATCAATCATACACCAACATCACCTAAACACCACATATAGTGCAATCTCCTCCGTCCATACTTCATCCTATTGGTTGTTCATTTGATTAATTTAATTGAGGGATGACTGAGTTTTGGTATGTGTCATATTATGAACGTGATCATTTGTTTATTGTATAAACGATATCCTCACAGTTCAATACAATGTAGGGTGGTCTGATGTTTTCTCTTTAGTAATAAAATGATAGCGCCATCACCAAACCCAATGTGTTGGCTGCACAATTAAGGCAGGTTGGAGGCACCAGATGTGTCTCTTAATAATAAGCCTGATCGTTCACATTGTCACGGAAGACTATTTCTTCATTCATCATATGATTTATATGCTTGCCGTGAGCATGTATGACTTGAATGGTAGCTCGGATGTGGTTGTAAATATAGCCACACGGATGCCATGGCAACAGCATGAGCTCTTCTCATAACCACACACCTATATGGTTCTTTTTATATCAGTAATTTTATTGCACCTTGAAAAGGTGATTAGAGGTCTTATGTGTACTATGAGTCAGTGGGGGAGAGCACATAAAAAAAAAAATCCTGAGACATACAGTGGATGCATTAATGTGAGTTAGCCCCACACCTGTCACTGCATTTTGGTACATTGACATAGTGCAATATAATAATAATAAAAACTACCATAACAGTATTAGCACTCAAATGGTGGCTTATACACCATGTTTGTTGTCATGTATTTCTCTCTTCTGTATTCTTTAATTAGTTTTTGTACTCATCATATCAATATTATGGCAATATTTTTTGTTGAGTGAGAAACTAAGTGTTAAATGTTGGGTTTGGAAGCCTTCTGTTATGTCTAATTAATGCAATGTAATGTCTAATTAATGCAAACAGAAACAAAAATGGTAATAACCCTCACTTGGCGTTTGATTCATGTTCTGTTCTGTTACTTCATTTCTATGTGCAAGTCTAGCAAATGTTGTGGTTGTGTTTTTCATTTTTTTTAATTCAATAGCAGTCAGGTCTGTTTTTTAGCAGACTCAAATTGGACTTGATCAGGGGAAAAAAAATATGGCATTATTTTGGATTACTGTCATATTGCACATATCTGCTTTTCTAAATTAGGAACCTAAGTCGGTGAAAATGTCGTTTGCGTTCACAGACACTTACACGCTTTTGATACAAGTAAATTTGCATAGAGAGTACGAAATCCACCATGCTGAGTGGCAATTATTTAACGCTGAATTGATTTGTAACACGTCCTCATCTCTTTCAAGGCTGCCCGTTCCCCAGTTGTTCCCCCATGGCCCTCATTCACGAGTCCCGTGCCCCGTCTCCGTCTCTCTCCGGCTTCAACACCCCTCTCTCCGACCCCCCGTCCTTTCGCCGGCTCGATGCCGAAACGCCCTGCACCCCTGAAATGGACCTGACGCCGACCCAATGCGTCCTTCGGAACGTCCTCTCTATAGACACGGGGGGCACGGTAGAGCCTGGTGGAGGAGGGGACGGGCCGACTACGGGGGCCCACCAGACACCAGGCGATGAGCAACAGGAGCACTTTGCCAACAGCGTCCTCAAGCTGCACGACCACGACGGCGTCCCCGCCAGGACAGAGGGAGAGGGGACGCAGGCGGACGGCAGTGCTGTGCGGCGCGAGGCGGACAACGCCAGGCTGCAGTGCCAGTCCAATGGAGGGAGCGGGGGCTTTCTGGAGGGCTTGTTTGGCTGTCTGCGACCTGTTTGGACTATGATCGGGAAGGCGTACTCCACTGAACACAAACACGACCTGGACGGTAAGTTTAGTTGCTGTCTCAATTCCCCCTCCAGCACATCATTAAGTATTTCTATAAAAGCCAGCATGAGCTGCCTATTTAATAATTCCACTCTGAAGCGTTGCTCAGCTAATTAAATGATAATACCACCAATGTTAATTTCATTAAAACAGTTGTAAACCAGGGGAAGGGTATCTTTTTCCTATCAGTATATTTAATTAAGTCCTGCGAGGGACATACAAAATTTATTAAAACATTTTTTTAATGCTCAAACAATTGATTTTCCAAAGTAGAGTTCTTAATTACAGTATATTTAAAATGAAGAAAATCTATCATTCAGAGGTGTTATTTTTAATAGCCAGAGGAACAACAGCTTTTCAAACATTTTACACCAAGTACCAACTCAAAAAAAACTTAGCTCTCCAAGTATCACCATAATGACCAACTTTACAATGCATTTTATTCCTAAAAATGATACCTTTATTTATTATTGTAAGCCACTGTAACATTATATACACAGTTTGATCATAAATTAAAAGAAAACTACTGTAATTAAATAACGATGCAATTAAAATTTATATCACATAAAAGTTAAATAAAATTGTACTTAAATGTTTAAAAATGAATTGTTCTTAAAGATGAAAATGCATAAGGATTGCATTGTACTTAAAATTAAATACTGAACTATACTTAAAAAATATACTGTGTAATGTATTTATTGTATTTAATTCAGTAATTCTTTTGTGTATCACTAGAGAGAGCAAGTGTACAACTACAAGTAATGATACTCGTTCTACACTTTGCGAATCACTCATCTATTTAATAGATCAAAATTAGGGCAACTGACAATAATCGTGTCAAAAATATCAATGCAAAAAGTAAAAACAAAATGCAGGTAATAATAATAATAATTTAAAAAAGTGTAAAATATTGTGTTATAATTACATCGCATGACACGCACTCCCTAGAGGTCGTATATATTGGAAGAGAGGTTTTAAATCTGGACGTAGAACCATGTGCTTATCCCCAGCCAATCTGTAAACGTAATGATTAAAAATGCCACAGGCACAAAAACAACTTTGTTATACAGTACAGTATTCATCTATATAAAGCACTTGTAACTAATGTTTTGCATGGTAATGTTATGTAACAGATGTTATAAGCCGAACCGCCAACATAATGCAAGAAAATATAAAAAAAAAAATAATAATAAAAGTGATAAAATATTGGGTCCACATCACCTAATGATAATATTTAACAGGGGGAAAAAAAAACTAAATGTGATCGTAAAGACATCTGTGATCATTTGCAAAATTGATCATCAAAATGCGCAAATTTTAAGAGTTTAAAAGTTTTTAGTCAATTTTATTTAATTTAAAAAAAAGTCATAATTACAGTACAAAGATTTGGATTTCATTTCTGATGTAATGGTACATGACACAAAATGGCTCTCTGGTCTACAATTAGTGAATAAGACGATTGTGACTCATCAATGGTTCTCCATTTCAAACAATCAAATTGAACTTCTTTCGACCTGCAGATACCCTTAATTATATTTTGTGTGTGTTTTGGCAGACCCATTGGAATGCTCTAGCGAAGTGTTTGTCAACCTGTTTTTAAAAAAGTCACAAAAAGTATATTTGACAAAATAATCTCTGATGACGATGAGGTTAATTATGTACCATCTGTCATTTGGAAAAACAACATTTAATTGTTCTGTCTAGGGCGACAATGATTAATTGATATAATAATTTGATGACCAAAAAAAGATGCTCGGATCATTTCACACTTAAAAGAAGATAACCTCAACTGATGCACAGACTGGCTAATGGTTAGGCAGTGAACCACCAATGACTAACCAGAGCTCACAACAGCCATTTCTATTTTCATTTGCTGACGCCCACATCACTCACCAGGCCAGGCCTGCCTTTTAAAGCCACAGACACACCAGAGTCACATAATATGAGGATAGTAATCCCAAAATGACAATAATAATACCTGCACTTTACATTTTGCTGTTTAATAATTAGAAATAAATTACTAGTGGTGTACTCAATTACTCTGTGGGATAATATTAGCCTGTCACCATATGTCATTGCCACTGATGGAGTGTATTTGGTAAATTACAATGCCGCCGCACATTGGTTGGGAATGACTGCTCTAGCTGGCCGTAAACATTTGACCCAGTAGCCGTGGCTTTCCTACCCCTGTTGTAAACAAACACTTTTTTTCCAGTCAGAGAGCGAGATGCTCCATGAAAAGCTCCACCGGGCTTATTCCCCTCCTTGATATTCACCACCCCCCATACCCACCTCCACATGCCCCACCCCCCACCTCCCCCCATCCATCCATCCCACTGCAGCCCTCTAATGAAGCCAGCCCCCTCTGACGCACTGTTGTTTATGTCTGCAGCCACTACAATAGCGCAGCGCTCCCGTGGGACTCCTCTGCCAAATCCGCCTCATGTATTATGCATGGCCACGCTCTGACCCCTCTGCCTCTCATCTCTATTAACCCAACACACGCGCCGCACGCATGCACTCACACACACATGCACGCATAGCGGCGCAAATAGAAACGGTTTAATAAGCTGCGCCTGGCACAAGCCAATAAAGTGGCAGAAGACGAAGTCAAACTAAACACGCTACACATCGGTCACGCGGGTGGCAGATTTATATCTACCCTTGTCTTTATGGCTCGCTGATATTTTATTACCCCCCCTCTTTTATATTTGATTCTCATCCCTTCCTCCTCCTCCTCCTCCTCCACTTCCTCCATTGTCTCCTTTTATCCCGAGCGGTTATCACTCCCAATCCATCTGCACCTCACGGCCCTCACTCGCAAAACAATATACAAGCAGCATGACACTCAAACAAGGTCAAATGAGACAAACGTGGATCAGCAGCCACTTTCTCGTGGATTTTGCCTTCACGACCCACTTCACTTATCTTAACAAATTGAAATATCGTAAAGAAATTTCAGTCGTTAGAAATTCCTTTGTTTCCTGTGTAATACTCACATGTGGATTTTCAGCAAAATTACTTAAAAAAAAAAGTCATGAAATATTTCACTCTGTTTATTGAATTTAGACATGAGTTTCACTTTTAGTTATAAACAAGGTTATTTTAGTTAACAAAAACTTTTTACAAACAATTTAATGCATGAGTCTTTGGGGGTGATTTATTTTGATATTAACCGGAATAAGGACATTTGAAAGTGTTTCACACAAAAGTGACGTCATCTAGCAGCAGCCAATAGAAAAGCACCTTCAGATGATGTTGCTTCCATGGTGTTCTTTTAAATATTGCACACAAGTAATACATACTTAAAAAAAAAAAAACTAATACTGAAACTAACTAAAACTAAGCATTTATAAAATAAAATAAAAACTAACTAAAATGAAAAATTCCAAAACTATAATAACCCTGGTTATAAATTACTGTAATAAATTGAATTTTGCACAAAAGTATAATTTCAGATGCATCTGCATAAACAGTGCTGTTTAACAAATGTATTATTCCGCATCCCACACATGAGAGGTTTGTGCCACAGCTGCCCTATATTAACTGCGTCGTTAATCGCCAAAATAGTTTTCATCCTTCTGTAATGGTTAATAGGCTACACCAGTGTGTGGAATTTCTTTCACCCAAACCATATTTTAATGCTTAAAGTATCATGTGAATAAATGAGCTTTACATACAGTGCTTAACACGTTTAATAAGACTAAGTGAGACTTGCCCTAAATTAACGGCATAAGTGTTAATACCCCCATAACACTTTACCGAAAGGACATTTTTAGTGCCAAAATAACATTATGATTGACGTTTTCAAACTGACTCTTAAGACTTTTCTTTTTGCAAGAGCCTTTTGCAAGGCTTTTTACTTTTTTTAGTCTGTGGCACTTTGAGATTGTTGAAATATAAAGTGCATTACAAATAAAATTGATTATTATTATTATTATTAATGCCACCCCCTCACACTTTTTTAATACAATGTTTTTATTTAAATAATTTTAAAAAATTGTATGGTGTCCTTGATTGTCTAGAAAGGCGCCTCTAAATATAATGCATTATTATTATTATTATTATTATTATCAGTGAATTTTTAAATATTTGCAAAAAAACTGAAAAAGCTCAAAAATTTTCATTTAATATTTACTTACTTGTGTTCCTGGACAACAACAAAAGAATATTATTAGTTGAAAGTTATGGTTGATTATTTTCTGAGCCTAGTTAGCAAATGTGGCCATGCAGATGCAGCTTGCTTGACTAGAATATTGTGGAAAACTTTATCTTTTACAGTGGTTGATATACTGTAGATTCACTACATGCAATGAGATATTTAATGTCACTGCAGTTTACATCTAATAAAAAACGCCAATTCCCCATATAAAGTCATTAGAATAGCACATAAGAAACGATACGAGGTTGAATTTGGCCTTCTGAAAAGTATTTTTCTATGTGTTAAATGAATTCATCTGTACTGTATATTCACTTTTTGAACTGAAAGTAATGAACTTGTATATACAGTAGATGAGTCCGGTTTGAAATTTCAAGATGTCACCGAAACGGATATATTAAAGCACTTCATGATGCTGGATGCTCCCTTTATGACAGTTGGGCTAATAAATGTAGTAAGGACTGCATATCCATAGAAATCAATTTATTTATTTGAAGTAATAGCCTCCTTGGGAGAGGTGTAAAAAAATAAATAAAAATCGCAATAAATGGACGCGCGTCACCATGGAGGCATTGTGACAAAGCTCTTCTCTGGCGCAAAGGGAAAAAGGAGGAAAATTGCCATTTATTGATTTTAAACGACTGGCCTGGATTTCTTCCATTGAACACAAAAAGCAGAGCAGTGGAGATCTATCACATGACTTCAACGTAAAGACATTAAACGTCTCATTAGCCACGGCCAACATTAATCATTCATAGCCTTCTTATTAATATGACAAATGTGTGTGAATCTTGTTGTATATCTCCTCTGCATTAACAGCCTGTCATCGGCCGCCCCTTAAGGGGATCCCCCTCCCATCTTTTTTACCCGTCTATTCCCCGCCTGCACATCCAACACGAGTATTTCCAAATCCTCTCCCTCCCCCTTCCCCGAGTGCTGCACCCTTGTTTCGCGTCAGCCCCACAAAAGGTACTAAGAAGGATTTGGGAGGCTGAGGCAGAATTACTTGCAGGAGATTAAGAGCTCCCGCACTGACTACACACTCATTACGTTTAGTTTGAACCGCCAAAAGGACATGATAGCGCCTTAAATGCTTTGCTCGCTTACTCGATTGTAGTCATGTGGCCTACAAAATGGATTTTTGCTAGGATTGCTTAGTATTTCAACATGTAACTACATACCCATACTTCCATCCATCAATCTAATGAGAAACCGTACAGTAACTACCATACTAACTAAAAGAAGCATATTGTTTTTGTCTATGTTTTACAGTTGTGAGGTTCTGGGTTCGAATCTCAACTCATGACTTCTGTACTCAGACTTTCTCCCACATTCCAAAATCATGTTGGATTCATTGAAGACTAAATTGTTCAGTTTGACTTGATATGAATTTGGTATTACCTTTTATTTAGTCCAAATTAAATCGTTAAAATGTATACTCAAGACAGCGGAATTAAATGTATAACACCTTTTTTTTTATAGTGAAGCTCACATGTTCTGTACATCCTGTTTTCAGAGGCATGGGAAGTCCCCTTCGAGGAGATATCCGACCTGCAGTGGGTGGGCAGCGGAGCGCAGGGAGCCGTCTTCCTGGGCAAGCTCCACGGACAGGAGGTGGCGGTGAAGAAAGTGCGCAACATCAAGGAGACGGACATCAAGCACCTCCGCAAACTCAAACATCCAAACATCATCACTTTCAAGTAAGTCCAACGTTACTGATGATTCAATCACTTAGCTGTTATTAAAAAATTTTTGCTTTGGTGGCATCTTGTGACAACTTACGGCACTTCAGAAAGAGCCGGGTACTAGCTAGCTAGCATCAAGGGCTAAAGCCAAACAGCGGCAGGGTTTTTACTTTCTGGACCTGGATCTGCCACCTCTGATGAAAGCAGACCGATTATCCTTGTATTCAATCAATATAAGACATTTGCAAACACCGTATGGTGTTCCACAGGGCTCCATTTTGGGGCCCCTGCTGTTTCACTGTATTTGCTTTCTCCTATGGTTCCATCTGAAGGAAACATGGTATTTCCTATCACTGCTATGCGAATGACAGTCAGAGCTGAGCAAAAAAGACACTTTCTCATTAAGTCAAGACTCCACTATCCTTCGTATTCCATTTGGAAAAATGGCTGCGCCCCATGTTGTTGCTTTCCAATGAAAAGCATGCATCTCTCCAACAGAGGGATCTGCACCCAGGCTCCGTGCTACTGCATCCTCATGGAGTACTGCGCCCAGGGCCAACTCTACGAGGTGCTGAGAGCGGGCAGGAAGATCACGCCGTCGCTCCTCATGGACTGGGCCATGGGCGTCGCCGGCGGGATGAACTACCTTCACTTGCACAAGATCATCCACAGAGACCTCAAATCGCCAAAGTGAGCTCCGTGGACCATCTGGAATGGAACGGTGCTGACAAATTGTGCTGATGACGATTTCTCTTTCAGTATTCTAATCACGTATGATGATGCAGTGAAGATCTCTGATTTCGGCACGTCTAAGGAACTAAGCGACAAGAGCACCAAGATGTCCTTTGCTGGTACGGTGGCCTGGATGGCCCCCGAGGTCATACGGAATGAGCCCGTCTCAGAGAAGGTGGATATTTGGTATGTAGCCTCGTGAATCTTTTTTGGACTTTTTCTTTGATGTGATTTCATTGTGTGTCGCTGAACATTGTCGTATAGGTAGATCAGGTGTTCTCAAACTTTTTAGGGGAGAAATTTTTCTTCGTAATCGTAACACCAATTAATTCATTTGCTCCCAAAACGTATCAATACATTCTATTTTAAATATTACCATGCTTCCAAAGACGTTTTTTTTTTTATGCTAGAGCATACAAAAGGCTTTGATGTAGCCTCTGAACTGAAGAGAATGCTTGAAGCAAGGGTAGTTATTACAAAAACGGCCAGCAGGTAGCAGCAGATTATAAGAGATCAACCAGGGCCATGTTGCAAAAAGCTCTTTCTCCACAATTTTAAACAGATTTGTAAATAATGATGAAACTTAGTTATATTCTAATGCTAATTGCTGCAAAATGGAAACAGATAGAAATGTATTTTTTTTCTGATGAAGAAAGAGACTCTTATCTTTCTTTGAGTAGGTTCCATGTCAAAGTTAAAGTAGAACACAATATTCTTTGGGTCTTGCAAAATCAGTCAAAATCCAGTCAAACAGCCAGGAGCGGAGGGGGTTGCTTCAGTGAAAATGGCTGGGAGTGAATCAGTTAGCTATTTTCAGGAATAGATATTTTATAGAATATTTACAAGAACAAAGACATATTTTGTCAGTAAAAGAAGCCATCATCTTTTAAGAATAAAGTCAGATTTTTAAAAAAATATATCATAATATTAAGAACAAGTGACTTTAAAAATAAAACTTAATTCTGAAATATAACATGCATTATTATGGAAGACACCTTTATTCTATTTAAAATAAGACTATATTCTAAAAAATAATAATGTTTTATCCCTATAATAAAACGCCTTTTGTTCTTAAAAAAATGTATTCATGTAGGGATGTCAGATGTATTTCAAATTATTTTGCGACCCCCAAGCTACGGCTCACACACCCCAATTTAAACCCCAGTGGACTGGAAGCTACTACTGTACAGAGCGAAGGGTCGTGTTTCAAGAAAATCTATCATAAGATCTCATTACAAGAAATTCTATAGGCTCCCTGCCATGTTTGATGGTGTGCCCTGTGCTAAACCCTCAGCTTTCCCACTACTCATCCCTCGCTCCCTCCCTCTTCATGCCCGCATCGCTCCAGCCCGCATCGTAAAAAGGAACGCTGGCTAATTTAATAATTGATTTGCCAGATGCTGCAGTGCTCAGGAGAGGCTGGAATAACCTTCCAATCCTGCGGCTGCTTTGGCCCGGGGCCAGCAGTGCATTAGCCGAGAGGTGAAAACAGGATTAAAAAGCTTTTGGATGCAGAATGAGAGCACATCACCTATGCATATCATAGAGAGGCTCTTAATGTATGTAAATCACTTGATCACCGGTCACTTGGTTGTAAGAGCACATACTTAGCTTACACTTAGTTTAAATACTACAAGAGCTGTTATAATGCCACATTTCAGAGTTGATCATCTTCTCAATGCTACTTAAATTATACCAGCAGAGGGCATTTGGTCATGCTAAAGTAGTAGGAACAACTGTTTTCCAGTGTTGAATCGTACCAGTGCTAAGGAACCATTTTAGCAGCATTTTTTTCTCTCTCAACTTTCAAGCCACTATGCTGCATAATTAAAATTTTTGTTATAGTCGTAACTCATTTGCTCCCCAAAAAGTATAAAAACATTCTATTGTAAATATTGCCGTGGTGCAAAAAATGTACAGCCTCTGACCTGAAGTGGTCGCTTAAAGCAATGGTAGTTATTACAAAAACGTCCAGCAGGCGGCAGCAGAGTGTAAGAGATCAACCAGGCCTATGTTGCAACAAGCTCTTTACAAATATTTTTTTTCCTGATGAAAGAAGAGACTCTAATCTTTCTTTTGGTAGGTTCCATGTTTTTATAGCAAAAGAACACAATATTCTGTGGGCCTTGCAAAATTTGACAAAATGCAGTAAAACAGCCGGGAGCGAAGGGGGTTGCTTCAGTGAAAATGGCTGGGAGTGAATGAGTTAATAATCCCTCAAATACAAATACAACGCTGTAAACATGGCATGCAAGAAGCCTGACCCAAATACCATGCTAACAGCTAAATGCTAACCAGTGTTAAATATCATTTGTATTCATATTAGGGGTGTCAGGCGATTACAATTTGTAATCATAATAACTCACGATTAATCGGAAATTTTATATCTATTTTAAATGTACAATAAAATTTACAATAAACTATTTATTTTAAGTTTCAATCTTTTAGTCATTGATACACTAATTTCATAATAATAAGTTAACATTAAAAAGATGTACTGTACTGTAAAAAAAAAAAGTGTGATATTGATTTGTGTTAAGGTCATTTTCTGCATCATTGCATTTGTAAGACATTGGTGATAGCGCAGTGCATTTTTCTTTTCATATTAAGAGCTATCTTTGACGTGGACGCGTCTGCTGCGTTGCCACTGGAATTCCCCCATTACAGGGTTAGGGTTAAAAAAAAAAACTAGTGGCATTAAAGGAACTTTAAACTCAAAATGAACGCACTAATTTTGACACCCCTAATTCATATACAGTAAGCATTCGCCATTCGCAAATGATTACTCCGAAACATAATATGGAAAAGCCCTGCACATGTTAGCACCAATGCTAAGGCTAACACTCCATGAAAGTGTACAGAGTACACTCGAAATGCTATGCTACTTATCAAAAGTGACTGAATCCTTTAATTGCATGGTGGTTCTTTAACTCTAACAAGCACCCATGCTGATTAGATGTTTGATTATTCAAGCAGAGAGGTATATGAGATGTCAACGTTACAAATGTAAACATGCCATCTGGATGCTGTATGTGAGTGATGCTCTTGGCTCCTTGGATCTGTTGTCGCCATAGCAACAGAAGGAAGCGGCGCCAACAACAGACTCTCTGTCGACTGCTAACCTTCCCGTGGGGGCTCATCAATGGCAACAATGACTTGTTAAATATTTTGGCGATACCAGAGGAAAATTTCATCACTTCTTATCGAAGTGGAAATGGCAAAAAATGGAGCATTTCCATATCCAAAGACTTGGGAAGATAAAGTGTCCATCATAGATAACAATCGCAAGGAAAGCAGGATGCATTTCCATAAAGTTTCAAGCGTGACATTTTGGTAATGCCACCTTTCATCTGTTCCTGTCACATCTTTTTGGGAATAAATATGCGTCATCATATCACTGTGTGTGTGTGTGTGTGTGCAGGTCTTTTGGCGTTGTGCTGTGGGAGATGCTGACGGGAGAGGTGCCCTACAAGGACGTGGACTCGTCCGCTATCATCTGGGGAGTGGGCAACAACAGCCTGCAGCTGCCCGTACCTGACAGCTGCCCCGACAGCTTCAAACTGCTCTTGAGGCAAAGCTGGTGAGCAGGCGGAAAGATAACCTAAAGTGCTTTTTAGATAAACGCACATGAAAAAAAAGGCCATTTTCTCTTGCCGCATTGCTGACCGATTGGGGTTTCCAAATAGGAATTGCAAACCAAGAAACAGGCCTTCATTCCGGCAGATTCTCCTGCACTTGGACATCGCGTCAGCGGACATCTTGTCCACCCCGCAAGAAACCTACTTCCAGTCACAGGTACGACTCTTCTACACTCGGAAAAGCCCACATTTAGATTGAGATTCAGATTGCTTTATTGATCTGTGAAAAGGGCAAATCCTCCAGTCACAACCCGTCCAAACAGAACGGGAAGCCTGGGAGGTCACCTCTAATATTTAAAAACAGTTTGGGATGTCAAGAACAGATTCCTGATGCTTTTACCAAAGGTCAGCTGGGATCAAGGTTGCTATATTGAAAGGAAAATTAAAATTGAGAGAAAAAAATTCATTACAGCTGCTTAACTCATTCACTCCCAGCCATTTCCACTGAAGCAACCCCCTTCGCTCCCGGCTGTTTTACTAGATTTTGACTGATTTTGCAAGGCCCACAGAATATTGTGTTCTATTGCTATAAAAAAGGGTCTGTGGAAAGATTAGGGGTGGTTTTAATGTAGAGTTTTATGTCGTCGGCATAGCAATGGAAAGATAGTCCGTGTTTACTGATGACATGACCAAGAGGAAGTATTTTTTTATGAAAAGGATGGGTGCCAGGACTGAGCCTTGGAGAACACCACAGCTGACATGGAGCAGCCTGGACTCACTCTGATAGTACAATATTGCTTCATAATAAACTGAGATACATCAATAACAGTGAAATAATTTCATAATTAACTCATTTACCCTCAGCCATTTTCAGTGAAGCAACCCCCTTCGCTCCTGGCTGTTTTGCTGGATTTTGACTGATTTGGCAAGGCCTGCAGAATATTGTGTTCTGTTGCTATAAAAACATGGAACCTACCAAAAGAAAGATTAGAGTCTCTTCTTTCATCAGGAAAAAAATAGTATATTTCTATTTGTTTCCCTTTTGCAGCAATTAGCATTAGAAGATAGCTCAAGTTTCATCATTATTCACAAATCTGCTTAGAACTGTAGGTAAATCAGCTTGTTTTCAACATGGCTCTGGTTGATCTCTTCTACTCTGCTGCCACCTTCTGGCCGTTTTTGTAATAACTACCATCGCTTCAACCGTATTGCGCAGATGAGAGGCTGCATCACAGCCTTCTGTATGCTCTAGCATTTAAAAAAACAACAACAACAACAACCATAAAACGTATAAATACGTCTTTGGGACACTTAAAACATTTTAAATAGAATGTATTTGTACGTTTTGGGGAGCAAATGAGTTAAAAATATCTTTACAACAGCCTTTTCATTTGACCATTTATGACTCAAACATCTTCTAATTAGCAGATTAACACCTTGGCTGTTCACAATTGATACTCCTGTACATATTTTACTGGACTGACTGATAAACAGCTTGTAGCAGGCACGTTTCTATTTCATGCTGAATTCAAGTCCCGTTGCTAAAAATTCAAACTATTTCATTTTTGACAGCAGAGTACCGTCACATGGGATATTTTCCAGTAGCGGTACACCGTGCAACCCCAGACGATTTGATTTCTCTCATGGGATTAATAAAGTAGCTCCACTCAGTCTCCACCAATAAAATTTCTCCCTTTACCTAAAGCAGAGAAATAAAGAAAAGAAAATGGACTTCCATTATTTCTAGCAATGCCTCATTCCTACTGATGAGTTCAATATGGCGTGGTAATCGCATTTCCCCCCATTTTTAAGTGCACTTCTAACTCAAAATTAGCTCTTCAGCTAATTACAGAGCATCTCGTTTTATACAAAATCCCAGTGAGAAGCGCTTGCTTTCCTCTCCATTGTTTGTTAGTTCCACTGATGCTTTCAATGCCCCTTGTTTTTCACAGTTTCCCCAATTTTCAAGCGCAGAAGTAATTCCAGTGCATCCCACCTTACACAAACAACGAGAAGCATCTTAATGAAAAGTGACTCCCCAAATGTTTATCCACTGGAAAACCCGTGAAGAGCTCCCATTAATAATTGGCTGTCAAAGGCGTGACATTTGTTTCCAGTCTGGTGCGGCTCCATCAGGGGGCCCCCTTCTGGCCTCCTGGGAGCCGCCTAATGATTGAGCTTCCTTTGAGCCTCCCAACACGTCGCTGCTGTTATTTCTTTGTGTTTGTCACGTTTCCCGGCCAACCTCCGTCATTTCAAACCAGTCGAGTGTGTCATAGCAAAAGGAGGGCGTGTGGCGGGATAACCACGCCACGTATTTCTTTTAAAGGTCACGGCGCAAAATCTCCATCAAGCTCTCTCCACTTATCCTTTATTTCTCCCCGTCCTCGATCCGCCACGGTTTCTCTCCTCTCCGCCCCATAATGGGTTTTTCTCGTGACGTCCAGAAGAAGAATTTGCCGCTGCTGGAGTGTATTGATTTCTTTAATGGTGTGGAGCAGAGAGCGCGCAAAGAAAAGAGGCTGGCGATATTGAAGAGTGCACATGCAGTCCATTAGCTTAATAAGAAGAGCATCACTCATGCACAGAAAGAAACACACACACACACACACGTATCTGACCTCCACGATACGACATCTGTCACGATTCACCGTCGGTGTGTTTTTGTGTGTTAATGTCAGTTCACGTTCACAGAGTATTGATTGTCATTAATCGCCCGAATGACTTCAGATGATTCCTAATGTTTATGAAAAGATGAATGTTATTTTAATGCGTTTGTATTATCGGGCAATTTAAGTGTTGTTCTTTTTTGGTGCGTTGAAGAAAAATCGGTCCACTGATTTGATGGTGTTTTTGTTGGTTCTTTTTAGGCTGAGTGGAGGGATGAGGTCAGGCACCACTTTGAGAAGATCAAGTCTGAGGGGACGTCCCTTCACCGATTGGATGAGGAGCTCATCAAACGGCGCAGGGAGGAACTGAGGTCAGAATGTGGAGCACGCCATTTAGGCAGTTAAGCCAGTGCAATATTTAAATGCATGCCAAAATTCAGCCTTTGTCAAAGTCATGATGTTTTGATTAGGGTAGCAAAATTCTAAGAATAAAAAACTTAATGTGATTTTACAAATGTTTTACACACATTGATATTAAGACTGTCAAAAAAAAAAAAAAAAAAAAAAGACTCAAAATCTTTGCTTTTTTTTTAATGCACCCCATATTTGGGCTTGTTGTTTCCAGTCATGACGCAGCAGATTAATTCAAAGTTTAAAACAAGTTCAAAATTATTATTTGCAATAATTATAATAAATATAAATTAAAAAAATTTTTTTTTAAATCCTTCATTTAAAAAAAAGTGAATTTAATAAATAATTTCATAAAATAGAAGACACATTTTAAATAAATAAAAAATATTTAAAAAAATATGTTACTAAATGTCAATATTTTTAACCATTAAATGACAGTTAAAATGTCCTGAAATATTTTTTTTTAAATCTAACAAAGAATTTTAAGTTCCTTCCACAGTTTACTATAGGCACATAATGATTCAAACTTACCTTTGACACCATGGCGATATAATTCTTCAGGAAATATTAGGTATCTTGCTGGCTATTTTATTCTAATGTGGAAGTAAAACGCCTGCTTCAATAAAACCCCGCCTAGGACAATATAGATATAAAGGATAATATGTTTTTATACAAAATAACAGCAGTGACAAAGAAATAGGCTGGGCCATACCATGTCACGTTATTGTCGTGCTCATATTGGCTCAGCGGCGCAAAGTATCATGGTCTTTGTAATTCACAATGCTACGTTCAGCTGAAGTGGTCGAAAAGTAATATTTTTCGACTGACATATCATAAAACATTAGCTGGTATGACTGATTTATGTGAGTGATGACTGCCGCAGTGGCCAAAACATTCCTAATTAAAATTAAACTGCACTATTAAACTAACCACCAGAGGGTGCTAGGACTTCACAAATGGAACATAACCTTGTCTTTTTACAGATGTGCTTGCTTTTTACCTTAAAATCAGGAGATTTTAAATCCCCTTAAAATCAGGACCATCACTAATTAAATCTGGGTACCGTAATCCTAATTTCCTCCTCACAGACATGCACTAGACATCCGGGAGCACTACGAGAGGAAACTGGAGCGAGCCAACAATCTGTACATGGAGCTCAACGCCATCATGCTGCAACTGGAGCTCAAAGAGAAGGAGCTGCTCAAGTGCGAAAGCTCGCCTCACTTTCAGGACCACCTGCGCTTGTCTGCTCGCGCTAATCAAGTGAATATTTACTGTGTGTAACCTCAGGAGGGAGCAGTCGCTGGACAAGAAGTACCCGGGCTGCTTCAAGCACCACAGCTCCAGACAATCGGCCTCCTCCAACTCCATGGAGAAACTTATGAAGAAACGCAACGTGCCTCAGAAGTTTCCCACGCATAGCAAGAGGTCAGTTAGACGCGCTGAGCAAAAGATTTTACTTTCATTCACACATGCAAGCGCATGTTAGCTTTGTGGCTAATGTCAGATAAAAGCCTTTTGTCGAGAATGCAATCAGGTTTTCTACATAGGGTACAATGGCCAACTTCCAAGTTGTGTATATATATATATTTTTTTTTCTTTGTGAAAATCATAAAACCTTGATTAACTTTTCCTGACAAGTAACATTTTAACATTGCTGGCATACATGACTGCAAATAAGCTAACAAGTTAAATAAAGCGAAAATAAAGTAAAACTGCTCCAACCTTTGAAGACAACTGGAAGGTGTTTGCAGGGTGATACTGACACCTTGTGGTATTTTACATGTATTGCTAGTGTGTTGATAAAATCCGAAAGAAAAAAATTACATAAAAAAATATTTTTAGAATATATAATGTATTATTCTCTATATATTTTGACTTTACTTTTTACTTTTTTTCCGGAAATATGCAACAGTATTTTTGTCATTTTATAGAAAAATATTTTATTTTCAAAATATTTTTAATTTATTTAATAAATAATTTTAAAAAATTGTCGAAAATTAAAAAAGTATTTGATAATAATAATAAAAAATTAAAAAGCCATGTTATTCTCATAAGGTTATGACTAACTTAACTTCAACTTTTTATTGTTAACTTCAACTTTTTATCAAGAATATATTGTATTTTTTTTCTTGAAAATACAAATCTGAAAATATATTAAAGGGAAAAAAAATGCAGCAAAATTTTCAGCTTTTATCAAAATCAGATTTTTTTTTGTAGTTTTTTTTTTTTTTAATACATTACAATAATAATAATGTTATTCAAAAATTTCCCCCAAATACTAAAAGTAGTATTGTAAAACAGTCAAATGTTCTTGTTATTTTGTTCATTATATATTTTCTAAATTACGGTAATCATCCGATTAAGCGGTGATAAGAATTTTACTCTGCCAAATATCGGCATCGGCCTTTGTTGAATGAAGTGTGCCCTTCATCTCCATTAGGCCCGACTTGCTCAAGTCAGAAGTGATTCTTCCCAAACTGGACTCGTCCATGACCCAAGTGACCATCCCCACAAAGGGCTCCACGTCGCCCGGCCGCTCCCGCCGAGGGAAGCCTCGCTACAGGAAGGCGGGCAAAGGCAGCGGCAGCGAGCTGGCGCAGCTGAAAGCCACCTTGTCTTCCTCGTTAGCCATGATCAGCGCCACCACGTCAGTCCCCAGCAGCAAGCAGCGTCTGGACCCCAGCGCCGCGCTCCGGGGCCTGCAGCACGACCTGCTGCTCAAGAAGATGTCGTCCTCCAGCCCCGACCTCATCTCCACCACGCTGGAGGCGGAGGGACGCAGGAAGTGCCAAGCCGCGCCCGGCCTGGACCGGGCGGGCAGCCAGAGCGCCTCGGCCGGGCTGGAGGAAGGCGGCCCGGACGCCGGCCCGGACGTGAGCGCCGGGGCGGAAGAACTGGCGGAGACACCGCCGCGCAGCGACACGCCCAGCGAAGACGCCGCTTCCGTCCCGTTCGCCAGCAGTCCCGACTCGCCGTGCGGCAGGGGGGCGGCGGTGGGGCGGCCGTCGTCCACCGGGAGCCCCCGCCTTCCTCAGGATGGCGAGGAGAAGGAGGAGGGCGCGGTGATCACGCGCTCGCCCCGGAGTCAACGCCTCACACCGTCGGCGCTGCTCTACAGGGCGGCGGTCACGCGCAGTCAGGTGAGATGGCCGTCGACAAGCTCAAGTCCAGAGCGACTTGTTAGATATTGATTAGTTAGGAATAACAATTAATTAATTAATTTTCATCACACTCTGATGTGTTTACATGATCAGAAAATCACAATGTCTCATCACTTGTGAGCTATTTTTAGAACAGTTTAGAACATCGTGAAAACTTACATTGATGTTTCTGCATTTGGCAATTTATTATTACATTATATTATTAGTATGGGATTTTTTTTAATGGGCTTTAGGTGAACTGATGAATACACACACGCTCGCATGCACGCAAACACACACACGCACATACACACCCACATCCAAAAAAAAAGTGTGTATATATATATATTTAAATAAAAAAAGAAGAGAGAAAAAACTTTTTTTATTTTTTTATTTTTTTTTAAAAGGAGAGCAATGATGATGTCAAATCGAATGAACAATACTGAGCTCTCCTGAAAAAAAAAAAATTAATTTAAAAAAAAGAAAGAAAAAAAAGAACAGTTTAGAACAAAGCAAAGACAGTATTGCTTTGGCGCCATCTGGTGGCAATGTCAAGAAAGTATGTTGACGGGACTCCCGAGGATCCTCAAAAATGTTCTTGACAATATTCTGCAGTCTAAAATGCTGTATTGTGATTAGCAATGCGTTTGAGGAATATGAATTAAGCAGCAAAAATCCACCCATATTCATCCATCTCAGGGGGCGGCCATTTTGCCACTTGCTGTCGACTGAAGATGACATCACAATTATTGAATCCATGATTGTCTTAACAAGATAAAAAGGATTTTATGATTGTAAACATCTCATCTCAGTCATATCTCAAGATAATGAGCAAAATGACTCGCGTGGTAACGTCACGCAATCACGACACCAGAACCGACGAAAATTTGATTTCAAATGGATTTAAAAAGTCATGGAAAACAGTGGCAGGCAAATAGTTTAGTATACAACTGTTGACCAATTTATTTTAGGACGTGATTAGTTGAAAATAAATGCTGAGGAAAATGTCAATTTCTGTACAGATTTACAGAGACATCAAGTACACTTAATTTGCTTTATTGGGCCACAAAAAATTATGTTGCGGACCAAATCTGGGCCCTGAGCCTTTAGTTTGACACCCTCTACCACATGTTTTGGGATTTTTTTTAATTTGTTTTTTTGCTGGCTGATTCAGCCAATTTCCGCAAAAAAAAAAAAAAAAAGTTAAGTCAGCTCTAGTTTTCAGTGGCTCGATTGTTCCTGAGCGTGTGAATGTTTTCCCACAGAGACGCGGCGTGTCGTCTGAGGAAGAGGAAGGAGAGGTGGACAGCGAGGTGGAGCTGCCCAGAAGATGGTGAGTGTTCTCGAAATATTTGCAACATTTACTCATTTACTCGCAAAAACTTTCCATTTTAAATATGACCATGGTCCCAAAGACGTATTTATATGTGTTTTTTTTTCATACAGAAGGCTTTGATGCAGCCTCTCAACTGTACAAAAAGGTTGAAGCAATGGTAGTTATAACAAAAACAGCCAGAAGGTGGCAGCAGAGTAGAAGAGATCAACCAGGGCCATGTTGAAAACAAGCTGATTTACCAACAGTTCTAATCAGTTTTGTGAATAATGATGAAACTTAGCTATATTCTAATGCTAATTGCTGCAATAGCGAAACAAAGAGAAAAATAAACTTTTTTTTCCCGATGAAAGAAGAGACTCTAATCTTTCTTTTGGTAGGTTCCATGTTTTTATAGCAACAGAACACAATATTCTGCAGGCCTTGCAAAATCAATCAGAATCCAATAAAACAGCTGGGAGCGAAGGGGGTTGCTTCACTGAAAATGGCTGAGGGTGAATGAGTTAATTATGAAATTATTGATGTATTTATTTATACATTTCAGTTTATCATCAAGCAATATTGTACTATCAGAGCGAGTCCAGGCCACTCCATGTCAGCTGTGGTGTTCCCCAAGGCTCCGTCCTGGCACCCATCCTTTTCATAATATACATGCCATCTTTCCATTGCTATGCCGACGACATACAAATCTCCTTTAAAACCGCCCCTAATCCTTCCACAGCCCTGCCAACTCTCACATCCTGAATTTTTTCCCTTCTTCTTCTCTAGCACTTTGAGATCATGTTGATGGAAAGTGCATTACAAATTGAATTTATCATTATTATTATTTTTATCCTCATCATTATCTCCCAAGCGGATTGCGCAAGGTCATACCTGATGCGACAGCTTTTGCGTTTCTCCCCCAGGCGTCCGGCGAGCATGAGCAAATGCCAGTCGCTGTCCACGTTCAGCTCGGAGAACCTGTCGGTGTCGGATGGCGAGGAGGGCAACACCACGGACCACTCGCACAGCGGCACGCCCGACGTGGTCAGCACCAACACGGACGAGCGGCTGGACGACAAAAGCGACGACCTCCTCTCGCAGGGCTCCGAGATCCCCGCCGACCCCGCCGCCTCCGACGGCCTGTCCGAGAAGGAGGCGGCCGTCCGTCAGGTCAGGACGCAGCTGGCCACTCACGAGCTCAACTACGACGAGGTGACTTTGGGTTCGAGGGCGCTAACACTAAAATATCAACGTATTTACCAGGGTTCTCGTTCATGTTTAAACACTCAAAAATGTCAACTATTGCAAAGAATAATTTCGATACAAACAATAGTGACCGTTGCAAGCAGGGTTGAAGAATTCCGGTCGATAAAGTCCAAACCCTCACAACAGATTGGCTTTAGCCACAGGTGCTTCTACTCAACAGGTGGAGAGCAGCTCGTTTACCTTCCAGTTGAGTAGAGGCAACCAGTGGCTAAAGCCAATCAATTTTTACTTTCTGGAATTAATTAATGCGCATATTAATCTTTTAAAACATAAAAACCTTGTTAAAAAATTCCTTACTCCCAAAAAATTTGTTAACTAGATACAATTTTTTGTGGAAAACTGTTCTAAAATTAAAGTAAGTAAATAAACCCCTTGGCTTTTATTTGAGGAAATCTATGTACGTATATATCTGACATAAATAAATATAATACAATAAACATCATTAAAAATGTCGCGTCTACATGAAATTTAACTTAATTAACACCTGGTAATCTTCAGATGCTGATAAGAGGCCGTTGTTAGCATACTGAACAATAAGATTTATGCAATATTTGTGGGGAAAACAAAAACAATAATAAACACTACTGCTAATTTGTACAAATCAAGAACGTGGTCTTTGCAGCTGTGTAAAATAAAATCCCTCGCCACAATTTCATTTTATCTGACAAGCATCATTATTTCGGAAAATCTATGTATGTTTTGAATAATAAAGGCCTTGCCCTAATTAACGCCTTGTATTCACTGTAAAGCACCCCACCGAATACTTCATGATCTCTGGGCAAAATACATTATATAAAAAAACATCAAAATAAAACAAATTTGTAAAATGAAGGGATTCAACTCTAATGAATACCTGAAAAATTTAATAAATGAATGTCACATGATTTGAGGAACTATAGAATGTGATATATTTGTGTGGAAATCTATGTATGTAAAGCAGAAGGAAAAGCTTTAAAAAAAAAAAAAGCCTTACCCCAAATAAACACTATATTTTTTTCTTAAGGTTCTCTACGACGACTCGGACTGCGACAGCGCCGAGCTGGACCACCCGGGCTGCGTGGAGCCCAGCCAGAACTGGTGAAAACGACCACCAGATCAAACCCATCGGCTGGATGAGAGTCCGTAAACGCCTCGCCATCACGCACACACACCAAGGCAGGACATGAGGACTTTAGGAGCGAATTCAACAAACAATGTGTGTGTTTGGTTTCTCAGTGTCACGTTACGGAATCCTTTTTTTTTTTGTTGCCTAATTATGCACTTGTCTATTTATTTATTGTGTTAATGTTTACATTGTGTCGTCCTGATTACGTTGCCATTTTCTACATGTACATAAAGAAAAGCCACCCATGTAAAATGAACAAATTTCTAACATGTGAGAGATTGTATCGTAAACAAAAAAAAAGGTGCTGACATTTCTACTCTGTGACATGAAACTTTTTTTTTTTGTTTTTGTTAGTTGAATGTATCCTTGCTTGCGCATCCCGACGGGGAGGAACAAAAAAGGAAGAGTTATGTGAACAAAGAAGCAGCAATATGTCCATTCAAGTCTTTAGCAGCATTTATTGGACTATTTCTCTGGATGTATATACTTTTTTTAGATTTAAAAAAAAAGCATGCTTCTGATATATAAATATTGGATATTTATGGTTTAGGAGGCAGTTTTGTAAGGAGGGACCACTGAATGCGATACAATAAAGATGGCAGATTTTTTGCAAAGTGAAGTATGCATCTTTATTACTGATCTTTCAAAAATATTATTTAAGTTTAATCAATTATGACACCCCTTTAATTATAAGATAGTACCCTTAATTTCCATTTTTGTAAGGAATGTATCAGTACTGTATGAAAATATAAAAACTGCTTACAGCGCCCTCTAGTGCTTCAGTGTACTTACTGCATTAGAGTCCAACGAGTATCTAAATGTATTTAACATTTGGTGTTCAATACAAAAGACAGACAACAAGCCAATGGAGTGTGTGTTCAGAACATTTCACATTTTTTATTTCATTTTCTTAAACAAATTTGTGGCACCCAAGATCTAGTCTCAGAAAAAGAAAAATGTGCACAAATGTCTTTTTTTTTCCTGCAAATAATCATAAAAATCAATAACTGAGCAAAGCAAAGAGCAGGAAACTAGTGTTAGCTCACAACCCCTTCTTTGCCTTCATTTTTGTTTTCTTCTTAATAGCCTCATATACGTGTTGCAAGTGTCCCTCCCCTCCCTCCCTCCCGTTCAGTCATCCTTTGGTAGTTAAAAAAAAATACTTCTTCCATTTAAAACAAACATTCCAACTTTTTTTTTTTTAAGAATATAGCAGTCTTTACAACAAAAAGCTTTCCCCCTCAAAAAACCCTGACAAAAAAACCTCCCAGCCCAACACACACACACAAAAAAAAAAAAAACATGATCCCAAGGAGGGGAATGACAACAAAAGGGAGCGTGCCGACGGCATATCAGTGGCCGAGTGTGTGCGTATGTGTGTGTATATAGCTACTCTCTGATGTGTAACAAAATACATTTTTTTAGGGGAATAAAAGAATGACTATTCTTCTTTTTGATCCTTTATTTGTGTCTTTTCTTCCCTACGCTGTACACAACTAAATCTAAATCTTTCTCTGAAACATGGAAGGTGACAAAAAGGGATCAAGAAAAAAATATGGATAAAAAAAAAAAAAAAACTCAACTGATTTAAAACCCCATTTCCAAAAAAACGGGGCATTAAAATCCTAGCTCAGGGGTGGACTAAAACAAAAAAATAAATAATCACGGAGGCTGTGGATGAAGTGATGCTAACAATAAAGGAAGGAAGAGGTGTTATATAGGTGTAATATAGCTTCTTTTTTTTTTTTTTGTTGATGTTGAAGGTGGTGAGATGTAGTGCAGACTGGGAGGCTCATCAGTTGGCTGCCAGTCCGGTGGCCTCCGAGGAAAGTCTGCAGCGGGACAAATACACAAAACACACACACACGCACAATGCATGGTTGGACAGCAACACCATTTTCAGCCCGCCAGCATTTTTATGTACCAACGAATCATTATGTGAGGTTTTATTTTTTTTTTTGGGGGGGGGGGGGGGGGGGGTAGCTTGACATAATAATAATAGAGACATAATAATAGTAGAGGGGTAGAAAAAAAAATGGGAAGGGCAGTCAGTGTGAACTATGATTCTGTGTACATTATACTGCCCCCTAGTGGCCACTGCGTAAACACCCGTACAGTGCTGGTAAATACACTTAAAACACCACCGTTTTGTTAATTATTCGCCAGGCATCTTCAAATGTTTTACTTTATTATGGTTTCAATAGACAGCGGCTGACTTTCTTTACATTTTATGTACAACAATGTTGGAGAAAATGTTACCCAAAACAATCATGCTAAGTCCTGGAAGATTTTTTCCTACAGGAAAAAAAGTACGTTTACTTTTTTTGTGTATTTTGCGTATATTTGAGCTACTGAAAACTACAGTGGGCTAGCAACATTTTAGTCTTTTTTTTTTTTTGTGCAGGCGTGGCCGACTATTCATATGCTAAGAGCAACCATTCTTACAAAGAGTGTAAATTCGCTTACCTAAAGAAAAACACAGGAAGTATTTTATAATGTACGTGTTTGGATGTGATTATTAATGTATAATGTGAGGCGATTATTTGTTGTAAAAAAAAAAAAAAAAAACGGGATGAACCGAGAATCTTGGTGGGAAATATTTTTTTGTTAAACCAGAAGCAGTAATCACTGCCATATAAAAAAAAAAAAATGCTCCCACATTTTATTGCAGCCATAAAACTTTCTTTGCAAAATGACAAAATGGAGTTAGCCCACTGTGTTTTTTTTTGTTGGCTCAAATCTTGACTGATAGTTTAAATAAAAAATAAAAATTAAATGTATATTTATGATGGTGACAGTTTTGAGCAGGAAACATTTGAATTCACGATGAAGAAAAGTTGTTTTCAAAAGGGAGAGCAGTTGACACGTTACACCTTGGCATCACTTTCCTGACGGAAAATGTGTTGTTTTGAAACGACAGCAGTTTGAAGTCAAACTGAATTGTAATCCACCACACGTCACAAAAAAAAAAAAAAAAACTCAAACATGCTGTCAATCAATCATTTATACACACACACACGTCTACCTACACGATCTCTTGGGTGCAATAGAGAAACTTAGCAATGGTGGCCAGTGAACTAAAGAGTAAATAATACAGCCTTCATTTAAGTGATTGAAATCAGGTTCATAGATACCCCCCCCCCCCCCAAAAAAAAAACAACAACAAAAAAAAAACCACAAGTCGAAGCTCAACTTGAATTCATGGCGTGTATACCTGAGCGCGGACTAAAGCTCCTTTATGTACATAACAAAAAAGCACTCGCTGCAATTGTGGCGACGCCTAAACAAATCACACTAGCGCAAGCGTGACATCATTTTAGGAGAAAGAGCCGCTACCTGAGCACAGCTTACACACACACACACACACACACACACACACACATAGAGGGAAAAAGGCTTTCCGCGGACGCAATCCGCTCTGCATGCAAAAGTCACTTGGATTAGTAAAGATGAATCACACTTGACAGGCAATAGAGTAAATATGGCAACAAACGTGTGTGTTTTGTGCGTGTGGGGTTGCAAAATTCTGGTCATTTTCAAAATGGCAAACTTTCCATGGGAATGGATGGAAAACCAGGAATTTGTTAAAATGGTGGGTAGTGACATGTTTGATTCATTTTAATGTGACACACTGGTTTTACTTAAGTATTTTTCTTAAAGGGATACTTGACTCTTTGAGCCATTTTCAACAGTAAGAAGATGATCATTTCCTTTAAAAACAAATGTTGCCACTTGCTGTCGCGTGAAGATGACATCACCTGTGCTGAGGAAACGGGCCAATCACGACTCGCCTGTTTTGTGCGTCTGGTCAGCAAACTGAGCCATGATTGGTCGTTTACTTGTTTTCCTCAGCACAGGTGATGTCATCTTCACGCGACAGCAAGTTGCAACATTTGTTTTTAACTCTTTGACTGCCAAAAACGTTAAATAACGTTTAGTAAAATCCTATGGAGGAGTGCCAAAGACGTTAGTTTCAAAACAGAGGTGAAACTAACCATTTTCTATTGTTGATTACTGAAAAACGGAATAAGGTAGAAACAAACTTTTTTTTTCTGATGAAAGATGAGAGTCCAATCTTTCATTTGGTAGTATGTGTGTTTCCATAGTCCAAACACATCATTTTCTATGGACCTTGAAAGATCAGTCAAAATGCTTAAAATCGGCTGGCACCCACGGCATCCCTTTTCTGAAAACGTCTGGCAGTCAAAGAGTTAAAAAGGTATTAATTGGACATAAAAAAATAAAAATAATGACAAATTAATTCTGGACGAGATGTTAACTTTTTACTGCTGAAAATGTCTCAATGAGTCAAGAATACCTTTTAAGAAATGGCATTGTTTTATTGCGCTACTTTCGACTCCTTTTATTTTCATCTTGCGCAATGTTTTTTTCTTGGGGGTCATCTGTAAGACTTAACCTCATGTGGTGTCACATGACTCTTGCACACAGGCAGTCAACATGACCTCAAATCAATCACGATCATATGCAAATTGCTGGCGTTGGGGCGAAACCTTCTATGGCACAATTTGGTAAATTTCATATTTTTTCTCAAATCATTAATATTGGGCAGTCTTACACTGGTGGGTGTTAATTTAACAAATTATTGCCCAATCAAAAGCGTTGAAATTCATAGTGTACCTTCCGCAGACCATTTTGAGGCATCGATGGGGCGAACGGCACAATATTGTGCACGGTGAGAACGTTCTGGCGCTTCCATCTTCGTGTCTCGTCTTGTATTTGCCAAACGTTACTTCAAATGTCTTGCTGTAAAAATTTGCAACAGCAGAACCCAGGATGATCTTCCAAACATTCATCCATCCATTTACTCAAGCACTTATCCTTTCGGATACGCTAAGCTAAGCTAAGCTAAGCTAACCAGTGTATTTTTGTGTCCTCCCTGGCGTGCAAGTGGACAAACTCTGCCACTGTGATGGTGCGAGAACAAAGATACTGTAATACAGTATTGATATCAGAGGTCTGTCTGATATATGCCCAAAAAAAAAAAAAAAAAAAAGTGTATCAATTCTAGCTATTATAAGCTTACTTGAATACAACCAGTCAGTCAGAATAACCAAAACGTTTCCATTAAATCACTCTCAATTTCCGCTTCATTCCAAAAATCTCCAACGCATCCCATGGAAATTTACTGCGAACTTACCAGAAAGCTTGCAACGCCGTGCGCGCGCGCGCGTGTGTGTTTAGTGCACGTGGCCAAAGCAGGCGTCGATAGTGGACGTGTTAGTAAGGGGAGAGGCGTCGGCGCTTGGACTTGGAGCCCAGCTCGGGGGCCATTTTGGGCTCGGGGTTGGCGGCCCCGCTGACAACATGGAGGGCCAGTAGAGGCAGGGGCTTGAGTGTGAGGAGACTGGACACACAGGCAGGAGAGGGGTCGGAGGAGGAGGTGGAGGAGGAAGAAGAAGAAGGAGGAGGAGGAGGCCCAGGAGGTAACAAGGACAGAGGGATGGAGGCTGAGGGGGGCACCACACAGGAGGAGGAAGCAGAGGAGGTGCTAGTAGTAGTAGCAGTGGTAGTAGTAGTAGAGGTGGAGGAAGGGCACGGGCTGCTCGGTTCGGGGTTCAAGGAGGAGGAAGAGGAGGAGGAGGAGGGAGGAGGAGGAGGTTTAGAGGACTCTACACTGTAGAAAAAGAGACAAGGAGAGAGAAAGAGGGACAACACAGTCGGGATGGGTCACAGGGCAGGCTGGTCAGTGGGCAAATGGCGGAGGAAGGGGGAGGCTTCTTTTTTTTTTTTTTTTCTCTCTCTCTCGAAGGGGGCCGCAAAATGTCAGCGTGTCACGTTGACCAAATAGAAAGCTGAGCAAGCTCTGGTACATGCTGGTAAGATTGTCGTCCAACAAAACGCATGTAAATCCAAATTTGGTGCATTTTCTACTAAACAAATATTATATTGTTGTTCTTATATTTTTTAATCAATATTTTATATAAAAAAATATATTTTAAAAAATCTTTGATTTTACTATTATTAACTTATTTTATGTATTAGAATAATTTGTATTATATTAATATTGCAATATTATAACAATACTACACAATATTTATATTGGGGGGGGGGGTCCACTCAAATTTTATATGCATGTTTTCATTGGACAGGGAACAAAAGCTAACTGCACACGAGTTATTAACGGCATTGCAAGTTTCCACCAAGCGGTAGAGTTCAATTTGCCACATTGTGTCCCAACTGCTGACAAGAGTAGATGGTGTTAGAATACCAGAGCAGGGCAGCAGCTATACTCCTTTTTATTTTATTTTATTTTATTATTCTACAATTTATCCTTTCAATTAATCAAGCAATCAGACAAAAAAAAACATTATTAAACAATACTAATAAAAAGATTGCACATCAAGTGCATGTTGTTATTTTCAGTCAGGTTAGACAGTCTGCACACGAATGGATTGTATTGCATGTGCATTACAGCTTTTTTTTTCTTTATGATTTGTTCATTTTAACTAGCCATGGTAGGCTATATTCAAATTAGCTAACTTCGAGACGGTACCTGCCTATCATGCGGTTGTGCTTTATACTATGTTATGACTTATGTTTTTTCTTCTTCATAATGCATTTTCTGGCTAGTCCAAATTACACTCCAAAAATTATATTCCTCGCAGATTTTTGTTCCAGCCCCTAAAACTGGAATAGTTAATTATCCCCACGGGTGTGCCTGAAAATTTTAGCCCCCCCCCCCCAAGGCGACTGTTCCGAACTGAATTTTACTGCTTGGTGGAAACGCGTCTAACCCTTGACTCGATTGACTGACAAGTGGGCGTGTGTGCTGACCTGGCGTTGATGAGGTACTCCGCCAAGCTGATGCTGGCGGGCGATCCCGTGATGGTCACCTGTCGGTCGGTGGAGCCGTCCACCGGGTTCGCGATCTTGATCTGGGCGCCCGACATTTGTCTGATCTCGTTGATCTTCGCGCCCTGGCGGCCGATGATGCAGCCGATGAGCTGAGGAGGAGGCGGAGCTTAAGCGGGAAGTACTTCAAACGTACCTTCTAAGATTTATGGAAGAAAGCTGACCTCGTTTGGAATTTTCATCTCATTAGAACTGGTCTGAGCGGAAGCATCGATTCCTTAAAAAAAAAAAAAAAAAAAAAAAGACAAGCCATATTTGAACAACACGAAAAGTTGCCACACGCGGGATCTGGGTGGCCATTTTACGGCACGTACCGGTGAAGCCTTGGTTGCTGTGTGCAATGGGGAAGGGGCTCTGCTGCATAGCCAGCTGGTGAAGCTTGGTGAGCTGTGGAGAGATAGCAGCAGAGGAAGACTGTGAGAGGGGGGAGAGAGGAGGAGGAGGAGGTTTTGGAGGGAAAACAAGGATTGAAAAGGGGGAGGAAACAAAAATGACATTAAATCAATGTCAGTTCAAAACATACGAGGAACACATCTGAAAGGAAGGACGTCAAATGGATTCTCTCGGCAGCATTCGAGTGACAATTCAGTTTACAGAATTGTTTTAAACTGCAGTTGCAGTGTTGCGCCATTATGGAGGCGCTAGTTCAACAGCAGTGCACCGGAAAGACCTGAAGCAACAATCGAAGAAGAAACAGCTTTCTTTTTTTTTTTTTTACTTTAATGTACCGAAGAAGAAAGCGATTATGGAGCAACCGTTGCACACGCCCATTTCCTGGTTGTGAGGCAGAGGTGGCGTGCTCCAGCCATCGCCAAAGTCATAAAAACACAGTATATACAATTAACATAATAGTGTTTTACAACAATGCTAAACTATATTTACAACTTAATATGCACCAGTGGATGAATTTGTAATGATTGTAGTTTTTTTTTTTTTTTTAAATGGCCGATAATGGAAAGTAAGCAAGTACCGATACTTTAAAAAAGAGAGACTGGTTTTGGCACCGATACCTGGTATCGGTAGTCACCCATCAGTGTCAGGATGCCTCATTTTGAGCCAGGAAAAACCCTGGATACTGTCCAGCAAACAAGATGACCTCATTGTGACAGCAATATTTAAAGAGGAGCTTCTAAAGATGATTAAAAATGGAAGGATGCTTGAGCCAGGTAGGCAAAAGAAAATCAAGTCATGGGAAAATTGGGATCATTTAAAAGGAGCAACGGACAGAACAAGCAGCGGAGCAGCAGATGGTCACTGATGGACCCCGTGGAGAGTCTGGACAAACCCTGACAAACAAAAGCTGAACTTACACTTGACCATTTTAAGACTGTCAAATCTATCTATGTAAATATACTTA
Organism: Vanacampus margaritifer; assembly: GCF_051991255.1. NCBI lineage: Eukaryota > Metazoa > Chordata > Actinopteri > Syngnathiformes > Syngnathidae > Vanacampus > Vanacampus margaritifer. The sequence goes on from NC_135439.1 coordinate 7,801,401, forward strand.
GAATTTGGGGGAGTGAGGCAATGCTAAATAAATTTATAATGTCTGTGTGCCTTTAAGAGGCGTGGCCTGGTAGGGTGGCATAACATGGGAGAGTCAGCATGAGCGAAAGCTGTGGCTGACAGCAGCTCCTGTTGTTCAAGAGGACCTAAAAGTCCTAAAAGACAGTGGCTCTCTCTTTTCCCCACATGCAGGGACATTAAAATAAGTACAAAGTAAAAACTCGCTTAAAAAGATTTAGTTGGGCGCGAAGAGTCATCCACAATATAGCACAGGAACACTAAAGTTGTCAACGTCTCTTAAAATGCAACTTAAAGAAAATTGCCTTTAGAGTTGGTTAAGTTTTTATGATTGTGCCACTCAGCCATGAACAGTTGAATTGCCTCAAAATTGATAGAAAATGGACGAGAAAGCTCCGCCTTATGTGAAGTCACTATGCTAATGCTAAAACAATGCTAAAGATAGATTATCTGTACTCTTGACCTTGAGCCCAATGGCTTCAAATGGCCATCTGAGAATCAAGATGTGCATGTGGATTGTCAATTTTTGGCAGGCACAACTCCTGCTTGACGAGCTGTCAATCACGGCATTAGAGGAACTGAATCAACATGAACACCGTCGATTTCGAAAAACCAAAAGTCCCGTTTCTGCCCAAGAAGTGCAAAAGGGGGCGGTCGGCGTCATGTTTGGGGGAAGGTGACATGAAGAGGGGGTGGGTGGTATGGAGGGGAGGGGTCACATAAACGGAAACTTGACTTACATCTGGCTGTGGAATGGCGTGCTGTCCTTGTACGGCATATGCCTGAAACAAATGAGAACACACAACTTTCACAGGCCTTGCATCGGACGCCGGCTAAAGCTAAAAAAAAAGACCAGCAACAAGTCTTGTCCAAAGTCTCCACATTTCTTGCAAAGGAAACATCTTTAAGGACATAAAAGAAAGAAACGGAGGAAGCCAGAGGAAGGAGTAGCTTACATCTACGAATTATACACATCGACACGCGACTTGTAAATCAACATGGCGCGGCGTACCTGTCCGCCTGCGAAGATGACGGGGGATCCTGAAGGTTTGGGTCGGTAGGGAATTGTGACGCCTTTCGGGGGAGACTGCGCAGGGGACACGCAAGACAAGATGTAAGAGCACAACCTCTGCTGACAAATAAATCACGTTACAATGACAATTCATGCTGCTATTAACAGCGCTTCCTCAAATTGGTGGCCTGCTGCATGTCAATTCGTCATCGGGCCTGAAGCACTAAATTAAGTGATATAGTAAATATAAATATTGCTCCAACCATTGACAAGTTTTGTTTTTTTTAACACAAACAAAATGAAAATCTTCCCCTGTGGAGGGTCCTCCTTACCTCGAGCATGACCACACAGATCTGCTTGACGCACTCGATGATAGACTGGGGTGTGCCAGCTATGCTGATGGCGCGCTCCGTGGAGTTGGGCAGCATGTCGCCTGCCACTTGGACCTGAGCACTGGTTGACTGGCAGCACAGCAAATCAAAAGGGAAAGTGAGTGCGCGGAGGAAGAAGAGATCTGCTTTTGTCTGACTTCTAAAAGAGGACGCGTACCTCTCGGATTTCTTTAATCTTGCAGCCACCTTTGCCAATGAGGGACCCGCATTGGCTGGCGGGCACCACGATGCGGAGGGTCACTGGGGGCCTGCCAGTGGCTGTGCTGTTTGTCATCGAGCTGCTGATGTCCTGGGGGCACAGATCGGTCCATTTAAGGCGCTGATTACCAACCAATTGTGTCATCACCCACAGATTCAGATTTTATTTTTTTGCTCTTATTTTTTATCCAATAAAATTGCCCTGTCTTCGTCCTGGAAAATGCATCTTGAGTGTTTAACAGCATTTTTTAAAGAAATATTTGGGCTAAAGAATTTTATTATTTTTTTTTAATTCCCTTGACTCAGTGATAGGTTGTGAAACACTGATTTATGCACGATTCTTTGAGCTGGATCCCCACCTCTTCCAGTTTATCAATGATCATGGAGAAGGCTTTGAAGATGGCGGTGGTCGGCCCCGCCAGCGTGATGATCCTCTCGGGACAGTTGCCCTCGGAGATGTTGATGCGCGCCCCGCTCTGTGTGGAAAAGTCACAAGCGAGGACGTGAAAAACAACCGGTTGGCAATTAAATGCGTCAACATTATGATTATTTGGAGGAAAGGACGGGAAGTCACCTCTTCTCTCATCTTCTTCACAGATTCGCCTTTCTAAAAAGCAGGACATGAAAGTAAGATTTAGGGGTAAAAAACACATTTCAATTGAATTTTGCGCTGTGAAGCCTTACTTTTCCAATGATGCTGCCAACTTCCTGAAATGACAAAACCACATAAGGTTTCATTATATGTTGTGGAAGAAATAAATTTGTAAAAAAAATGTGAATAGCTCTTAAAATGGTTCAGAATTCTAAATTAGCGCAATAACTATACCCCTCAAGATGAATGATTAATTCAAGTGAAGAAGATTCATAAAGCAAGCACCCATTCATTTAGCATCCATTCTAACAGCACTGCTACACCTGTCAACTGTACCAAGTCAATACCATGACTCATCAGATCAGTCCCTGCAGGGGGGGGGGAGGTGTCATTGAGGTGAAAAACGGCATAGCGTGCCGAGACCTCACCTTGCCGTGCATGAGCAGCCTAATGGTAAGGGTGACATTGAGCCCTCCTTCAATCACACCGGAGTCCATAGCTGCAGCTGCCGTGTGTGGGCCTTCCGTGCCGAACTTGGGGGCTGGGGGGACTGGGGTCTTTGGTCACAGAGATGATCTGGATGATTGGAGGGGCACAATATGTTACACATGAAAGTGCTAACAGATAGCTGCTCAACATAAAGCACTGTAAGTGCTTAACTAAAGGTAAAGAGTCAAATCAGTCGAGCGGCACTGGTCATTGGGGAAAAAAACAAAAAGAAAACAAACAAGACAGTTGATCTACTTGTCCATGTACTAGTAGGCCCCTTGGCCTCACTTGCAGAAAGCTGTCATACTCAAAATATATTTTTTCTACTCCTTTTCGAATTGGTACAATAAAATTTTATTTTTTACTATGTTAGATTTTTTTAAATCTATTTAGCTGTTCTTAAGCCATTTTCACACATGTTCAAAAATAATTCATTAAATTCATTGCTCTGATCTACATCCACTTTTGCTTCTCGAGTAGTAAAGTAGTTGTCCAATTTTGACGCCAACTATCATGAAGAAATGTAAGGTAGTGGACCTTTCTTTCATCCAGAATTGTCTTACTAGTGAGGACAAAGAGCGCGCTAGTACATACACCTTAAGATGGACTTGTAAGAATATCGATGAAAGCTCAACGGCATTCCAAAGTTCGGGCATACGTTAACGTGAAAAGCAGCCGCAAAAGACTCACAATCACGGTTTCAAATGACTTTTGTTCTACTTTGAAGTGACAACGTAGACAACACAATCGAATTTGCGTAAATCTATTTTGAAGTTTGGTGAGTAAAGAAGGGAAAAGGCGATTACATGACCACCACCACCACCACTTGCCGGCTAAACGTTTCGTCATCATTAGCAGCGTGCCAAGTCGGCGTCGGCTCCCTCAACAAACCATTATAAAAAACACTTTTATATAAACTTAAGCAGTCGTGCGTATTTGTTACACAACTTAAACATCCCCTAAATGGGTTTATGGCGTTAATTTCGGAATTAAGTACTCGCATTTGTATAAATTTGCATTTTGGAGGCTTGACGATAAGGGGGGTTGGGAGGGGGAAATGAATGGGGCATGCGCACGCTAGTTAGCAATGCTAACTACCATCTTATATTTTATTCAATATAGTGACATTTTGGTTCATAGTAGTTAGTGTATACGTCAAAAGAGCCGCTATTCATAACCATTTAAGTATAATAAAGGATTATTTGGGCTTCAAATAAGCGTTAAGCTTGCAGTTTCCGGTGACACGCTAAGCTAACAAAGCTAATTTTAGACGGCGCATTTGCCGTGGCCACCACGGCCTACTAGCACGATGCCAAGCTAAGCTAAAGTAAGCTAAGTGCGATTTCTTTCCTCTTCTTCGGATCACAACAACACGGGCAACAAAAACATCCAAACTCAGAGGCCGAACTTACCTGGTTCGCGCGCTGGAAGGTGGCCGGGGGATGGGTTGGGGTTGTGAGGGTAGAAGGGGAGAGGTTCGGGAGGGTAGAAACCCAGGGGGGGAAGAGTTTAGAGAGGACTCGGGGGAAGAGGGAAGAGTGATGTGAGATCGAGCTCCACTCCTTTACACAAAGACAACAACATGGCGACCTCCGAACTTTCCCCTTTCACCCAAGCCGAGCCCACATCCTGTGTGACTCGCCCAATAAAATAAAATAAAAGTATAATATTAAAACATTAAATACACGTTTGGAAAATGTAAAACACACTAACGATATAAAAATAAATACATAATTGTGTGTGCCGTGGTGTGGTGTTGTTTTGAGACGTTCATGTACATTCGTAAAAATTAAGCCAATGCTCCTCAACAACAATTTCTCTATTGATTCTTCTAACTTACATTATGTTATGGACTTCTAACAACGGCCAAATAAAATTAAAAAAATACGTTTAGGAGGCGCTTTGAGGCATTTAGGGTACACATAAAAATCAGATATCCAGGAATATGTATAACGAATCAAATCATATCGAAATACTTCGTAAATTATAAAGATTCTTGATTACGTATATCAATATGACACCAAACAACCAGGTCCGACAATTTGAAAAAAACGACATGATATAAAACATAAGACTTTCATTTGATAGTTGCAAAGAATACATATTTTTTAATGATTGTAGGAAATTAATCATCTCACCCCATAAAAAATAGATACATAAAAACATTAAACCCTCAGAAGCAAGCCAGCTTAATTACTCTCAACAACAAATTATTACAATAAAAGCTATATACAAATTATGTTAAAACATTCGACATACGTTTGAAAGAAAAGCAAAGTAGAGAATCAACATGATGTAATTTCCAGATATGCATATGGAGCCTTTAACAGCAGAGATGAGACACATGTATCTTTTTTAAATACATTTATTACAGTAAATCACCATATTAAAGATTTTTACAAAAATTAATTTCAAAACAGTGATATGACAATCAGAGATAGACTTCTCGAAAGATACAAAATACACCCCATATAATAGTGGCCCGCATCATTCCTCAAATCTTGCTAGTCATTAATATCATTTAGAAATTAGCCCCCTTTATATTTGGATGGAGGTACAGTATATACACAGAAATCCTGTTGATTTATTTTTTATTTTTTTTATAATGCCTTTTCGCAGTTGTCCACATTCAGTATAATGGATGATGATGAACTCAGTCGCTGCTGCTGCTACTACTACTACTGCTGCTGCTACTGGAGGACTGTGGGATTTATAGAATAATAAACATGTTAATGCATTGTTAATGGAGAAATAAATATCATCGATATATACTTCAAGTATAAGTACAAGTGACAGTGGTGTCAATCTCACCTTGCCGCCATGTTTGTGGTGCCCGTGCCCGTGCACTTTCTTCAGCTTCTTCCCCTTCTTCAACTTCTTGTGGGATTTATGTCCCACCACTCCCAAGGCCATGCCAGCCAGTCCCCCGCCTACCGCCCCACTAAAGGGATTGAGGGGGTTGACACCCCCGGGGTAGTGATGGCCTTTGTTGTGGTGGTGACCCTTTTTTTTATTGTGGTGGCCTTTGGGGGAGCGCGGGTACACACCGGCTTGGACGCCTGCAACAGGATACCCGCCAGGTGCCACGGGGTAGGGGTGTGGTCCCGGAATGCCCGCATATGGCACCGCACCAGAGGGTGCGTTGGGTATCGTGGCCGGGTTGAGACTCGCTGGATACTGGACAGGCGGGTACTGTTGACGCGGAGGCTGAGGGAAGGCTCCTGCGGGAGGGACTGTGGGGTATGCAGGGTTGTAGCCAGGTGGGAAGGCTGGGTTGGATGGACCTGATGTAAATACAGATGTATTTAAAAATTCACTGTGCCACTATTTTTGAAACCCTGTTTTTTAACATGTTGTGTCTATGTATACCTTGATTTGGCCACATTATTGCACTTCGGATGTTTCTGAAAATCCTGGATATGTTATTGAAATTTCTAGAAATACATGGAGAAAAATAACATGATTTTTGGCGAGAGAAGCGGGATGCACCCTGAAGTGGTTCCCAGTCAATCACAAGGCACACAGACGAGCAGCAACAAGACCAATGGAATAGAATATGCAAACTTCACACAGGAGGGAGCAGAAATTCGAACCCAGAACCTCAGAACTGTGAGGCCGACGTGCCAAAAACTTGTGTCCGTAATAATAATCATACAATGAATGTGTCCCTCTTTTTGATCATTGAACTCACTCTGTTTGTTAATAATAATCATACAATGAATGTGTCCCCCTTTTTGATTAATGAACTAGTCTGTTTGTTTCAACAAAACAATAACGTGGAATAGTTTTGTGCACGTCACTTTATTAGTCAGCTACCGCAGCGTCAACACCAACTACGGCGCTTTTAAAAAATCTCGACACTGACAAATGAACTTCGACTTTTTTGAATTAAGAAAAAGTATTATAGCATTCGTAGTAGGTAAGTATTCAACTATGACGTGATCCAAACCTCACCTTTGGTTGTTTCTTCGGTGGGCCTTTTCCAACTGTTTGTCTTCCGCATTGACGAGCAAAACTGGAGAAAAACAAACATGCGCAAGAACAGGAAGCCCCGCCCACCGCCAGCTTTAAACTCACACGCACTTTGCGTCACGTTACACGCAATGGAACAACTAAATACAAATTGAATACACAAAGTGTTACTTAATTGCGTGTGAAAACAGTACGCAACTATTGGTAGCTGCTGTGAATGGAGGAGGAATGTAGAGAGATGACGTATATACGCATTTGATTAGGTACACCTACACAAGGAATCCTCACTTTACGACGGAGTTCCTTCCCGCCAGAATGCATGGTTAAATCGTATAGCTAACACTAATGTAGCATTATTAAAGTCATACAGGTATTTGTACTAAAACACATATAAGCCATGAACATAAAACAATCAAATAAAAAAACAGTAAACACGGCACTAATTGAGTACTGAGTAGGCTACTTAAGTATAGTATTTACTACAGCGACTAGCTAGCTAGCTAGCTAACAAGCTAATTAACAGCACCGTTTTCCTGCTAGCTTGGTGGCAAAATGGTATCTCTGAATTTTAATATTAAATAATCATGTTAACTAAACACAGAAGCTAGATAACTACAAGGGGGTCCACCTCAGTTAATAATCAAATCAGTTATTTCAGTGGCAAAGGAACCTGGTCTTATAATTCATAATTGTTTTTTCGTTTTTTTTAAAACACTCCTAGACCATAAAATCTAAAATAATCACAGAAAATGGTAGCTTCCAGTAAAAAAAAAAAAAAAAAAAAGACATAAATAACTGCACTGTTTGTCATCTGAGAACTTAACACCTTCTCTGTCCATGACTTGAAAGCTAGGCTGGGTGAAGAGCTGCCATTCTCAAGCCAGTAGCAGATCCGTGCGTACATAAAGTCACACGGCTTCATCTTCGCTAGCAACTCAACTTTGTTTATAGACCACAAAAAGAACCACCACTGTAACAAGGTGCTGTATAGAAAGAGTCAACATAAACAAAATAGAAAACCTTTATTATCACTGCATGGTGCAGATGCAGCAAAACTGAGGTTATGATCATGAATGCAGCGGTGTGTGGCGCTTGAAATGGACAAACACACTTCTTAATAATATTTATTAAGTTATGTTTAAGGCACATTGAAACTGTTTCAAATTGTGAACAATGCATAATGTCTTCTTTTTTTTTAAGACTCACATAGACAGGATGCAAAACTGAGCATTATACTAAAGAATGGGACTGAAGCGAGATTAATCTGTTCACGACACACGGAGCAGACAGGCGGGCGTCCGGATCCACATCCCAGCATTCCGTCAGTAGATCCCGCAGCGCCGGTCCCTGAGATGGGCCCAAGAGTCATTCAGTGTTTTTAATCCATTTGATCCCAAAACCCTGAATTTATGTATGCTAATGCAAAAACACACCTGCCTCAGCTGCTGCCAATGCTCAGGGATGGAGGGTCTTTTTTCCATGAGAGTCACATGGATGGTGAGGCTCTCCCGTGTCATGCTGCCTCCCAGCTCACGCTCATAAGGGAGGAGGTGTTGTGGCACGGCACCGCCTGCAGAGGGAGACATTGAGGGAGACGCTCACAGGACATTGCATTAGGTACACCTGTAGGTACTTGTCCTCATTAGCGTCGCTGGGGTCAGTTAGCGACTATTATAATAAGTCTTTCTTGGCAATGAAATGTATATACAGACTTATTGGCACAACTGTATGTCATACACGGTGGAATTTTTGACATAGAGGCAGAAAATAACACCATGGAGAATTCAATCAAGTTAGGCGGCCTTGGGTGAATGGCAACGTAAGAGGGCGGATTTCACCTTCAAACAAGTCGGAGCAGCGCATGTAGATCTCCCACAGCACCAAACTCAAAGCGTAGATGTCCCCGTGCAGAAACCAGCTGCCGGTGAGGTCCACGTAGGCTTCCAGAATCTCGGGGGGGATGTAGGGCAGGGTGCACGCTGCCTGACTGTAACTCTGTAGATGAAAGTGACACAATGACCGAGTGACATCCCAGCATAACAGATTAATAGATGTAGTCACCATTGCGTTTCCTGTTTGTCGACGGTCCGAGCAGGAGCGCAGGATGATGGAGCTACCGAAATCACACAAGGTGCAGGTGCCGTCTGCCCGGACGAGCACGTTGAAGCTGCTGAGGTCTCTGTGGGCCACAGGCGGTTTGTCCCCTTCTGAAAAAAAAGACAAGGGGCAGGAAAAATGTAAGCTGAATGGAAAAGGCCATCATTGGACATCAATAGGAAGTAAAAATGGAAAATGCTGTGGAGATTGCGGGATTAATACCTTGTGTGTGCTCACACGAGTGGAGATAGGCGAGTCCTTGTGATAACGACAGGCACATCTTGAGTGACAGCGGCCAGCTGCTGGTGTTCAGATCCAGAAAGGAGTGCAAAGAGCCCTGAAAACGTTGTCAAAAAACAAGAGCACACTGTAAATAACAACCGAAAACACACTTAAACCCCAAAGAGTTTTTTTTATTTTTTTACTTTTAGGATTTTGACACTCACATATTCTGCAAACTGCAAGACCAGGAGCCAGCTGTCATCTTCCGACCTTCTCCCGGAACCCAGGAAGCGGATGATCCCGGCGTGCCTCATCAGCGGGAGCCCGTAGATTTCCTTCTCGGAGGTGAACACATGCTGCGCGGCGGCGGGGAAGACTTTCACGGCCACCACAGATCCTTGGTACGTTCCTCGCCACACGGTGGCAAAATGCCCACGACCCACAATCTAAGAGAGAGAGAGAGAGAGAGAGAGAGAGAGGGAGCGGCGAGCGCAAGTATTTCCAAGCAAGATTTGACACCATTTTGGACAGTTGACCTTACTAAATAGTTTACCTGCTGCAGTTCAACATTAGTGACGTCAATCTGGGGTGTTTGGCAGGGACTCGCTGGAGTGGTATGAACAGCGTCATGAGCCAACTCTAAAATGAGCAAAGTCAACATTAAAGTCTTACACTGGAAATGAAAGGGGGAACAACTGTAAAAAAAAAAAAAAAGGTAATCATCAGATCTAAACCATATAGAGCATGTGTTTTACCTGCGAAAGAAGCGACTAAAGCAAGCCACGCGACAACTCGCCCACACTGAGTTGCTCAGCTCGTGACATAAGATAAGCTAGGTGAAAATCGACAGCCTTTTTCAAGTAAACAACATTGTATGAAAAGCTACCATGATGGAATTAAGGATAGAAGAAAGTGAGAGGGAAGAAAGAAAAAAGGAAGGAAGGAAGGTAGGACATATTAACTTATTCACTGCCATTGACAGCTATAAAGTCCAAAATTAATTTGAACTATTTCTATTAGTTAAGCTTTTTTTCCCCCCACTTTTGTTAACAAGAGTATGAAAACCTAGAATTTTTTGGGGTACATTTAGAACAGATATAAAATTTGTGATTAATCGTGAGTTAACTAGTGAAGTTATGCGATTAATTACGATTAAAAAATGTAATCACCTGACACCAATTTTTAATAATCTTTTCTTTTTTTTAGAAAATAATTAATTAAATAATTGTAATTATTTTTTCCAATTTTTAATAATCTTTTTATTTTTTTATAGAAAATGATGATTAAAAATTAGGGGCGTCAGGCGATTACCATTTTTAATCGTAACTAATCGCATGACTTCACTAGTTAGCTCACCATTAATCATACATTTTATATCTGTTCTAATACAAAAACAAATCTAGGTTTTCATACTCTTGTTAACAAAAGTGGGAAAATGTTAAACTAATAGAAATAGTTCAAATACATTTTTGACGTCTATAGCCGTGAATGGCAGTGAATGAGTTCATTTGAATCTGCACACCCTCGTTGAAAACCCTAACCCTTGATTGAAGCCATGATTTGCAAACCCTAACAAACCCAGGTGAGAAACTACAACTTGAAACACAAATCCTGTCTAAAAATCAATTTTGAAACCCTAACTCTTGCTTAATACTTCCCTTACTTGACCAGAGTTGATCGTAGAAGCAATTATTAAAATAGACGCAGATGGGAATTTGGTGTGAGGAATATTGCAATGTTGAAATATGACTATTTAGGATTTAAACTGTATTAATAAATATGATTGTGATAGTTAAGTAATAGTGAAAGCAACTTAAAGTGGATCCCTACTAATAATGTCTGTAGTTATATTTGTCCACAGCGATTCATCGGGACCCGGAATCTACTGTACGTCTTACTATTCTTATTTGAGGAAATAGAACTAGCTCAGGTGGCTTGAAGGGAGCATTCGAGCGAAGATAAGCACCAAGGTCGGCCCTGTAGAGAAAGAAACAGTCTCAAAGCCAAACAAAAGCACTGTGTGGGGGGTGAAATACCACACCGTCGTTTTTATGCACCCCTTCGTGAAAACCAGGGCTGGCCCTAGGTGAGATTTTATGTGGTGTCACTGACCCCTCAAACCCCCCCCCACCCCCCCACCCCCTTCGATAATTTACATACGCTTACATAAACAGTAGAATTTTCAACATTGCCTTTAATTTAAGATAAGATAAATACATTTTAAAATATAAAATTGATTATTTACTAAATGTCAAAACTCTTTCATTACTGTCAAAGAAATCATGCGAGTATCTTGTTAGGACTAATTGGACTAACCAAAAAAAAAGCAACAACTTGATTTCTGTAACATTTTGGGTCATTTTGTCTGTCATGTTTACAAAGTTCTCTGACGTTACATCAATTAACTCTTCACTTATTTTATTTTTTTATATTAATTTTGATTTACTCTTAAATGAAGAGATAATAGTAAAGGTGATATATTTTCACCAGTTCTTTGGCGCCCCCTACAGTCCACAACGCCCTCAGAATCTTCCAATCTGGCCAAATGGTCAAGCAAGAACGAGTGTCATCACTCTTAAGACTGGATGAAATAAAAGGAAAAGTTTACTTTTGTGTCGCGAGAGACATCGCCATTGCACCGCCACAATCGCCAGGCACAGGATCAGCACAGTGGCAACAATGATGACGAGCCAAGTTCCGTCTAAAAAAAAAAAGGTGTCAATAACACATAGCCAAAGCTGGTTCACGCTGACGTTAGCTCTTTTTTCTTTTTCTAGTAAAAGTCATGAAGATCAAAGGATCGCACCCAATTCCGGTGCCTCCGAGTCCTCACTCCAGGTGACGTTGCGGTTACAGAGGTCGGTGTTGCACACACACGTCACTATTTGCTTGTTGAGAAGAGTCTGCATCTTGCAGGTGGCCTCCGGGCAGGACTCTTCAGCCATATGGCAAGCTTGAACGCAAGACGAGGATGAATAAGATACAGAACAGCGCCGCAAGGAGTTGTGCATTTTCATGCAGTCAACTGCCTGGTCGGGTCTGCTTACCGAGAGTGTCAACCTCCAGCTGTCCGGCAAGGACGATGAAGCAGCCCACGCAGCAGTGCGTGTGCTCGCAGACCTGAATAGAGTCGCTCACGTTGCCCGCCGCCAGGTACTTCTTGTTCTGCTCTTTGACCTGAAAGGCGCACTGCCTCCTCTCATCCGGCGAGGGGCTTAACGCGCAAGGAAAGATGCATTCTGGGAAGAGAGACCACACTGAATTTGGTGATGGTTTGGATAGTCAAAAGCATGACTACTAATTTAGTTTTTGTTTGTTTGATCAAAACCTTCGCATTTATGCATTTGAGAATTAAAGTTACATTTTGAACATTGGTTCAAGACAAAAATTAAAATGTCTTTTTGTTGGTTAGGAAGTGGCTGCCCTTATGTGCGATTTTTTTTGATACAATAACTTCCATTAAATGGTTAAAAATTACATTTTGCATCCTGTTTTCCGCCACTTCAAATGTATTTTAAAAAATTACACAAGAAAAAAAAATCCAGTAATTTAGCATTTCCATACAGTCAATTAGTGTAAAATGCTGATCCTGAACGTTTATTGTATGAATAGATTAAAGCTATTAGCTATTAGCCATTAGCTTTATCCAATAGCTCATTTGCTACTAGTATGCTGACAATGGACAGCTATTGTGCCTCTGAAATGACATCACACCAATGAAGACTCTTTTTAAACACTTATATTGTATATAATGTGTAATAAAATAAAATAAATAAGTGACTCACCCAACGCCAGCATGAAAAGGGGCCAGCGGTGTAGAAACATGGTCACTCAGAACCCGGACTGGCCGATAAGCAATACTGTGAGATTTTGTCGTTTTTTCCTCTTTTATCTCAATCAGTTATGGGAATGTGCGGGGAGTTTCCAACACTTCCCAGCATCACTCCCACAAGCGCACACCTGCAGTCCACCGCACACAAACACC